>NC_068985.1:89712602-89714702 GCF_001194135.2 Octopus bimaculoides
ATGAGCTTGGCTAGGCTTTAAAAGGGTGCATTTATTATATTAATTAAACCTTAGTCTCGCTTTCTTCCCTTGCTTGCCTCCTTTGCACCTTTTCTCTCTTTCTTTATTACTCTGCCCTTTCGTTCTCTCTGTCTCTCTGTAATTCCACCTCTCTTTCCACCTCCGCCTTTTTGTTCGCTCTCTCTCTCTCTCTCTCTCTCTCTCTCTCTGCCATTCCCCCTTTTCCCTCTCTCAACCCTTCCCCTTCAAAATCACATTACAGGTTCCCGGATGAGCGTTGTCGTTCTTTTTCACCCTCTCTTTGACCAGACTGCTCTAGTTCTTGCTATATTCATTGTTTCCTCTAGGACTTACGCTGTTTTCTCTTTGTGCAACCCCAATCATTTCGTTCGACAGCTGTACAGCTCTTTCTGTCGTATTTGTGGTATATATATATATAATTATTACTATTGTTTCTTATATGCCAGTGAGAATCAGATGCTATGAAGAGGATAGGACATCCATTAGCCACGACACAAATGGCTATGGAAAGAGCTATAGTGAGAGAGACATTACGAAAGATTACTTGGAATAAGATAATTCAAGAATGGCGCGGAGTGAACAAGTTGATCGTGCAGTACCGAAAGCACAAGATCCGTATGGTAAGTCATGTCGCAAGATTCAGAGACAACAGATGGAGCCATGTAATTGTCCATTGGCATCCAAGTGAGAGGAAAACTACCACTTGAAATGCAATGAAGACAAACTTGTAAGCGCATTGTGACTAGCAATGTATGACAGCATCTGATGTGTGTTCGATGATGCAATATTGCAACACACACGTACACGTAGTCATAGACGCACACGCAGTAACACATACACACATACACACACATGCACACAGATGCACACATATACATAAATACGAATATACGCGAGCGCGCGCATAAGATAATGCCACAAACATGAGACATTTCAATGTCATCCATAGACATTTATATATAAGTTATTTATTTATTCATCTCTCTTCTTCCCTCCAAGTTCATGCAATGTACCCAACACGCAAGGCTAATGAACATGACTTTGTTCATTCCTACAAAGTGCATCCGTTCGACTGAGAGACCTTTACCATTAATGCCGAGCTGGGCTTTACTAAATGTGTACGCTGCTCGAAACAGCGATTCCTTAGTCTTGACGAAAATAGTGCATCACTGAAAATAATGGAACCGAAATTGATAATCAAATTTTATTTCTCTTCACACATATAAAACCAGTCTAAAGTTACCTTATTAGTTTTATTATTAGTTTATTATAAAATTAGCGTCTAATTAGTTAAACCATCTGTATGAACAGTCCTGTTACAATTATTTTGAATTCATTTTGGTAGAGCTTTCACAATTTAGCATTTATCTGAATCATATTCTTTATATTTCATATATTTGCAGACTTTGTCCTCATTGTGAAACTCAACTTGTTCCATATCAGTGATAAATTCGTTTAAAATACCACCTAGTTGTAAATTAAACTTTGTGAAACAGATTGTCTCCGATCAAATATAAATTCTCTGGTTTTAATTTTGTAATACTTGGTTTACCGGAACTCGTAAGGAGATGTACATTTTCCGCCGGACAACAATTCTGTTTAACATTTCCGAAAATCAATCAACGAGACCATGTAAATGTTCACGTCCTCACATCATAACATAATTTACCATGAATGGAATCAACGTATTTTCTCTAATTTCCTAAGTGAAGTATTTATTCACTCATAAATGTGAAATTCTTTGTCAGACAGCATGTGCAGTATGCACAAATAGGATACGCTGAGGTGAAAACAGCAACGACAACAGCAACATCATAAATACCTACTGTTCCAATTAGAATTTCAAAATTTATTAGATACAAATCTATCTCCTGATAGAAATGGCACCAAATACTATATATACCGCCAAATATATTATTTCATGTTAATCCATATTTTGTTTCTCAATTCATAGCGACTTATACTTTTTATTCAATTGGGTGTTAATATTTCGTAATACATACATACATACATAAATACATACATATATATATATATATGTATGTATATATATATGTGTATATATATATATATATATAT
>NC_068985.1:89714721-89715488 GCF_001194135.2 Octopus bimaculoides
TCCTGATAGAAATGGCACCAAATACTATATATACCGCCAAATATATTATTTCATGTTAATCCATATTTTGTTTCTCAATTCATAGCGACTTATACTTTTTATTCAATTGGGTGTTAATATTTCGTAATACATACATACATACATAAATACATACATATATATATATATATGTATATAATTATTTGTCTCTCTATCTATCTGTTCCCAATGCATTTTTTTTCTCAAACCGTTCAACTAAATAAAATCAAATTTTAGAAGGTAATAGTATCATACCCCACGAGTGTCAAAACGTAATTTCCTTTTTATTTTCATTAAAACAATATACACTTTTATATAGATAATCTTTCTATAGTTAAATATAGTACAGCGTGTTTAATAACGTCACATTTTTTATGAGTGTGTATGTGTCTGTCAGTGCATGTTTCTGTCCGTGGGTGTTTGCGTGTTCGATGCCGTCACACATTTTTTTATATGAATGTCTATGTGTATATGAGTTTATGAGTGTCTATGCGTGTGTGAGTGTATGAGTGTCTATGTGTCAGAATGTATGTGTGTTTCCGCTTTCGGTACGTTATTCAAGATACCGATACGCACATACACACACACATCTATACATACATGTACATATGTTATGACTGACATACCTGAATGTATGTCTGCTGTGTATCTCTCTCTTACTATATGCATGTGACTGTATCTGAGAGTGTGTGTGTATATATGCATATATGTACGTATGTATATATATATATATATATATATATATATAT
>NC_068985.1:89715968-89718262 GCF_001194135.2 Octopus bimaculoides
TTACCAGTTTTTTTTAAGATTTAATAGTTCACCTCTCTCCAGTAGTGTATTTCACCAGTTTGAGTCGCTGGAAACATTCGGCCAAGAAGTGGTAGAAAGAAACCACGAGAAACAAAACTAATAATCTGGGCGTGAAAGTAATCAAGCATGTTAAATTGAAAATTTACAAGAACAATTTATACTGTTAAAATATTTATTTGTTGGAAACATAATTGTATAATTGAACAGAAAAAAATAAATGAAAACCTGAAAACAGAAAGATAAGGACAATAAAAACAGCAAGTATCTAAAAATGGAAACAAAAACTTAGACTAAACAATGTAAATGGAGAATGATGTGAAAATTGGAATTAAAATATATACTTGAGTTAAATTGTTCCTTAGTATTAGTGCTTGCAAATTGTCACGAAATGAATCTGTTATTTTCTAAATAATATGAAATAAATGAAATTGCGTATTTCGTTGTTTATAATGACTCATTTTAAAATGATTAACAATTGATTGCATGTACGCAATTTCAGAATTTATAATTGGTAATTTAACAAAAATTCATAGAAGAATATACTTCGTTATTCGAAGGAAATACAATTAAGTAATTTGCAGCAATTCAATATTTCATTATCATATTGCATGTTGTAGGAAATAATGATTTCTAAACGAGAAATGCCATCTTATATTTTGCATGCAATTGTAGATCTGATTATAACAACGCCGGTGTTATCTGATATGTATTGTACCGGGCCCCAGAAAAAAAAAAAATTAAAGTTAATATTATTCGTCCCATCGTCATGCGAAGACGTGCATGGCGTTGGTAAATATCACACGGAACATTGTCACCGTTATTTAATTTCTTCGAAAGGAGTTCTTTATGCGTCATCGTTTCATTATCAACTGTCTTCAACTGTGTAATATAAGACTAATTAACTCATTTGATTGCTGGCGGTACAGAGCATTTATTTCCATCGGTCGTTGAGGTCATTTGAACTGAAAAATAACGATCTAGATCAAGGGTATCCTTATTGAGTGAGGCTATATGATCTTTCCGTGTGAATAAAACTTCTTCGTAAAGCCTGTTATAAGTACAACAGTATTTCTATTATTCTGCCCCATCTTGTCATCAGAGAAAAACGATAAATCATATTTCTCAGTTATCTCTCATTTAGCCTATAACGAAATACATTTCTTTCCATGCGCAATGATCCACATGAGATCTAGTAATTGGCACGATGCCGTCGGCAAACGTGAACGCATTGGCTCGGGGTATATATATATATAGCAAGGATATAATTATATTCAATCAAATATCAGAAAGACAACTTCATGTAGATTGAGGAATATGAGTTGGCAGGAAGAAAATAGATTTAAAAAGAAGACCTCATAGCACGATGATGTTGAAAGATAAGCCTTGAAGGAATATGTTGTAAACGATTTCATTTCCTTAGAATAACGAAATTCTTCTAGGAACTTTTGCTAAATTCCCGATAACAATGTGAAAAAACGTGAATTAGGAAAGCTAACATCTTTGCTATTATTTAAGTTCGTTATTTAACGTACTTAATTTCGGTTCAGTAAAACTTTGCGTATTTTTTGCAAGAGGAAAGTATATTTTCTCCGCAAAAGATACTGTATGCCACATAAAGTTGAAACTTACACGGCGGAAAAATTTAGATTAGCTAAAATGAAACTTAAGAAGTAATTTTTACTGCATTAGCTCAAGTAGTACAAACATAATCCCAACCTTAAAATTAGGAGAACATTATGATCATGGAACTTACAAACAATGTTAAATACTTTGGTTGTTCGTTGAAAAAAAATATAGAAAGGTGTATACTTTATACCACCAGTACTATTTTGAGAAACTTTCACGTGAACCCGGGCCTTTGAAATTACTCTAAGCTATTTAATATATAATGAAGGAAACGAACAGCTAATGAGCACTAAATAAATATGAATGTAATACCCCACGATGTTTCCTATGTTTAAGAATGTTCACGAGGTTGGACAATCAATCTGTCATTTCTATGGAGCTCAGAATTTTCGTATAAGTAAAATATAATAGATATTTTCGTAAATTATACGTCTGCTGTCAAGTGAGTCTGTAGATGCATTTAATAGCATGGAAAGCTCAGACGTAATATGTATAAGTATTCATGGTTTTCAATATTTAATTTTAAAATTCGCAGAGGAGAAACGGAAATATTTAGCAAAGTGCTTAGCACCATTTGATACAAATTTACGCTTCAAACATAGATTAATAAGGAGGAATATGTTCGTGAATATATGTCTGGGAACCTG
>NC_068985.1:89721906-89725555 GCF_001194135.2 Octopus bimaculoides
TATATATGTATGTATATACGATTCCTGTTCTGCGTATGAGCCCACTACCACCTGGGTTTCGTCATTGCATGTATAGTTGCATGTTGATCGCAGACCAACTTAAGATGAACTGTTTTGCACAAGTATACTACACACTGACTGCTCCGGTCTTGAACTCGAACATATGATCACGTGATCGTGAGTGCAGCATCCTCATCTCTGCGCCACGCAACGTCACAAGACATTTTAAATCGCAGAAAGTTTATTTTGCTTGCAAACAAATTAAGAGGTTTTTAGATTTTATATAATGCAGAAACCTAACAACTTGACTAGTAAATTTTGAGAAACAATCATTCCCTTTTTACTGGTTTTATACAAAATTCGTCGATCCTAAAACGTGTTTATGAAGGAAACGATTATTTTCTTTTCAATATATCTAAAATAAACATTTAACAGTTGAAACGTATTCAGTAATCTTTATGGATTTAGTAATATATTTGAAACCAATGAATATTAAAAATATTGTGATATATCACCGCCGTTTAATCACAAACATTGACTGGTCCTTCAATATGTTTTGATGTTTTCCATCAAATATATAAAAGATTAAATATCAAATACAAATATTTTGTTCATCGCATTATGTCTAACACATACAATGAATATGTTGTATTAAAGGAGAATATATATTTTATTCGAATCGAACTGATTTGCGGCAGATTTTGAATTTTAAAAAATGCACAAACTTCGAATCATTTATTAACAATTTATATTTATATAAATGTATTTGCGGTGATAGATGTAAAGCATATCGGATTCAAATAAATCTAGATAATAATAAATAATTTATTTTGCCTCTTGCAAATTATACAAACTAATTTTGTGCACTGCACAAAAAATAGTAGAATTTGTATGGCTATGAGATTAAGAAATCAAGTGATACTGCGTATTTTGGTCTCTCTCCTATAGGGATTTTGTGTGTATAAATGTACCTCACTCTCTTTCTCTTCATATATATATATATATATATATATATATATATATATATATATATATATATATACAGAGACAAGCACACAGATAGACAGAGAGATACAGAGATGCCTTTGGTTTAAAGGGCATTGAAATTATATTTTGTTACGCCTATTAAACACACCCGTCCGACAAACTAACAACACGCACATCGTGTGTGTTCGACTTTGTATACACCGAGCTGCTTCTAATTAATATTTGAACGTACATATGTGTGTGTGTGTGTGTGTGTGTGTGTGTGTGTGTGTGATTGTGTGTGATTGTGTGTGATTGTGTGTGTGTGTATGTATATGTATAATGGCGGTGCACCAGCATGACCACAACTCATGAACTGAAACTAGATAAAATAAAATGAAAAATATATGGTTACAGATAGATAGATAGATACATAGATAGATAGATAGATAGACAGACAGACATTGATTAATTGGGATGCTCTTACAAATATTACATGAGTTACAGAATTTAATCCTTGTGAGATGCGGTTTTCAGATTCGTTCCTAATACCATTGAAATCTCCTTTATCTTAAACTTATACTGTAAACAAAGGAAGTGACATTTTATAAACTCGTACCAAAGTGATTTTTTGAATACTCTTCGTTTAAATACAAGACAGAAATCTAACAAAAAAACAGGCATTCAAATGAAACAGCAACAGCACTATGAGGCTGTCATGTGGCGGTCGTTTCTTGACTGTGATATGGAGGACAATAGGTTTCTCAATTGAAGCCCGTATAATTGTTACATCGATAACCTCTAACTTCATACGATTAATAGAACTCGCACGAAAATTTTCTCCAACTAGTATGTATCAAGGAAAATACTGATATTTTGTCTCGAGATAGACAGAGACCTGAAAGCAGACGGGCTAATGTGACGACCAAAAAGTCAGATATAGTCTATTTATGGTATATCAATTCAATTCTAGGTTATCTTTGAATTCGAATTAGACGTAGATTTTATTCTCATCAATCTTTGAAACACTAATTTATGTAACTCGATTAATTTTGAATATTACCCTGAACTACAAAAACAATTTCGTTACGCGGCATTTGGCTTTAGGGAAAATACGTACACCACAATGCGCATTTAATTTTCCTCGCTATGATTAATATCAGAGTGGACATTTTATTTGGAATTGATCTCTGACTTTCAAATCAACAGTTCTTAATAGTGTGTGTTCGTTATTTTGCCTTCTTGTTCTATTCCTGTAAACCAACATTAAAATGAACTTCATTTATCCATTAAACCATCATTACAGAGAACCGAAATGCTCAGCGATAATTTCAATATACGAGTATTAGTTTTTGTATTTTTATTAGTTAAAACCAATGTGACATTTATGTGTTGTTACTATTGTATTTGTTTGTAGAATGTGTGAAGCTCTACCGTGTTTGCGGAGAAAGCAAGTGTTTACGACATTCTCAGGGGAAATTTGAGAGTAGAATCAATGGTCCTTTTCGCTAATAAATGCTCTATTGGGTAACAGAAAGGAAAACATGTGAACAGGAGAGGCTAATATATTAGTAATCATGAATAGGAGAAAATCATAGAATAATGGGAAAAGGATAAGAAAATGGGTGAGGTGCTAGTAACGCTGTGAACTACTAGCTACTGTGTTTTGATGATTTAGAAGATGGTAGTGAAAAAGAAAACCCTTGTGCCTTGCAAACAACTTGCACATGCAAGTGCTACCAGTCAAGAACTCCGCATACCGGAAGCCAGCAAGTGTATGGGGTCATCAGGAGAGAATGTGCGCCGTTTTGGGTCATACGATTTCTTGCTCTGCACCAACAGAAGAGTCAGGGAACTCGAAGAAGTCCATTATTCTACGTAACAAATGAGGTTTTATAAGCTGAGCAGGTCTGAAATGCTTTGTCTCCCTCACTGACGAGGTTCACACTTAGATGACTAGATTACATTTCAAATTATTTTCATATGTGCGTTACATATGACAATTTACAGTTATATGGGCGCTTACACACGCTGACACACGCATAGAAGCAAACACAGAAATACACCACATAAACGGGGGGGGGGGAGAAACACATACAGATACATGATCTCAAACTTACATCTTTTCCCAAGAATCGAAAGGAAAATTAATCTAACTATTCAATGTGGATATTTACAAGTTCGTGTGTGCGTATGTGTTCATGTTTCTGAGTATATTTGTGTATGTCAGTGTTATTGTCGAGTTATAAATATGAAATTAATCTGCCAGACAAAATTCCTCTTCTATGTCCAATGTGGGATTAAGAAGACGTTATTCAGTCACTCATACTCGAATATCATCAACAGAATAGGGACAGGTTTAATTCAATCAAAAAATATCTGCTTGAAACCACAAGAGTAAACAAGACAACAGGAAGTGGCAGAAACAAGGAAAATTCCCCTTGTAGTTGAATATTATGCAAATGTTCTTTTAAATTACTTTTCATCTAATTTTCCCCAAATTTAACTGTTTTCCCTACTTACAGTTGAAACATTCTCAATGAACGAAACCGGTATTGAAATGGTTCTTATAAATTATTTTAGCATTTGCTACCTTGACATATGTATATATATATATATATGTATATAAATATATATATGTATATATATATATGTATATATATATATATATATATATATATAT
>NC_068985.1:89725969-89727019 GCF_001194135.2 Octopus bimaculoides
TATATATATATATATATATATGAAAGTTTTTGTCAAAAATTCCTGAAAAAAGTTTTTATTTTTGAAGGGAATATTTCTGTTTTGAAAAACTTTTTTTTTTTTAATGTTGTTAAATCATTTATCAGGATGTTACTAAGCTTTCTTCGAAAGTTCGTTTGTCTTAGTGTGTGACCGCGTTAGATTAACTCGTTTGAATGTTTAGTAACATACTGATAAAGAAAAATAAATTGCAACATTTTATTTAAAATAATGTTTTTACAAAAAAGATATCGAACATCTAGTCTTCTGAAAACAAGAGAAAGGAAAGCTACAGATCCGATCCATCAATGGAACTGTAATATTCTGTAAAACTTTCCAGAAGTTTATCATTTAAATATATATGAGCATGACTAGATATGCGACTATATGCATGAGAATACTTACATAAAATAAAACATACAAATCTGCACATATACGTACATACATACATACATACATACACACATACATACATACAAAAATGCCGTCGGTGATATTGAAATTCCAATGAAGGATACCTGCACGCACACGTGCGCGCGCGCACACACATTACTTATTGCTTGTGTTAGTCATTGAACTCAGGGCATGTTGGGCCACGATCTCGAAGTAATTAGTCGAAAAAAATGACTCACGTGTTTATTCAATCGGTTTTGGTGTCAGACCGCTTGGTTACAGAGACATAAAAGAAAACCACAGGTTGTCAAGGAAATGGTCTTTGTCACTCTCCAAGGTGGTGCATAGTGGGACTAAATCTGAAAATATGTGCTTTGCAAGCGTGCCTCGTTATATTTATTAGCACTTCTGCTAATATATATATACATATACCGGTAGAAATAGGGAGAGAGAGAGAGAGAGAGAGAGAGAGGGGGAGAGAGGGAGAGAGAGAGAGAGAGGGGGATAGAGGGAGAGAGAGAGCGAGAGATGAAGAGACAAACCGGGGGAAGGCAGATAGATGGATAGACAGATATATAGATAGAAAGATAGGTAGGTTTCATACATACATACATACATACATACATACATACATACATA
>NC_068985.1:89728058-89728990 GCF_001194135.2 Octopus bimaculoides
AATACCATTAGATGTTGTATAGTATCAGGCAGGAAAACCTTGTAACATAACATGATTAAAAAGGAATGTATATACTTAGTGTCGAGAAAAAGGTTCTCGGGGAATAGTTTACTCCTGATTACCTCCTGTACAACTGGACTGCAACTGGGTGTCAAATGCTCAGCATATCAAAGAATCCTGTGCATAGGTAAGTTTACCGAAGTGACGAAACTGCTTAACTTGATGTGTGGCATAACTTGCACCCTTGACCGAGTTATCACGTTTTTTGAAGTTGAATTAAAATGCATGAGTAACTAACTAATGATGACAGATTAAGAGCGAAACATATATTTAACTGTATTTCGCACTAGGTTAAAACGAAATTTAAACGTTATAAATCATACATCATGTCTTTCTCCTCACTCCTTAATTATATCCTACTTGGTTTATTATGCACCCTGCTTTACAAGATATCGTAGTTCTCTGATGGTTAACATGACAAGAAAATATTTTTAGAAAAGCATTAAGTGTACAAAGAAAGCCGATCTACACAGGTATTACATAATACACCTCTGCACACAAAGTAATTTTTACACAAACAAGGATATATTAACCGAAGAATTGTTGCTTTGAGTGTACATATATAATTTTAAAGGAGTAGAGACATAAACAATGGACTTATAACACTATCAATACCTTCATGATTTTGTTTTTTGAAACAATATCTAGAATTGTAATACTCAATGTTCAAAGATTACATTCGATGCACAGGGAAGGATTGGAATATATTAGCTTACATTTCTTGCAGTTAAAATAAAAATATACCTGTTTCATTGATTCGTCTACACATTTGTGTGCATATCAATTGTATCCCAGTAAATATACAGAATATCAAAGGAATAATATATGAATATACGTATATATGTGTGAGTATGGGGATATATATATATATA
>NC_068985.1:89729646-89734931 GCF_001194135.2 Octopus bimaculoides
ATATATATGCAGGCATATATATGTTCGTGTACGTAAACACATATATATATATATACATAGAAACATACACACATGCATACATACATACACACATACATACATACATACATACATATATACATACATACATATATAGATCTGTGATAATGATTTCAGTTTCGTAACATATGTCTGCTGTTATTACAGATATTTTAGACGATATGTTATAGAGTCTTGCTGTGCAACACTTACGGGGTATCACGTCTACTAGCTTTCTATCTCGTCCATCAACACTTTGGTCAATCAATCCTCTTTAGAATTCTTTGTATCTCATATTAATTTCTTCCTCTAATCTGTAACCGTTAGAAGTATAATCAAGTTAATCTCAACTGGCTTTGCTATATTTAAGCGAAACTTATCGGAAACGTAAAACGTTATCGGAATAATAAACCGCCAATGTCTGACTCATTGAAACGAGCTAATAAAATGCAATGCAAACTGCGTCATAGTTCTTTGTGTTTGTACATTTGTAGTGATTAGTGTGTTAGTTACATGATGGCGTTCAATTTGCGGCAAAAGATCAAGAGCGGCAGAGAATGAGATACACGTGTGTGCGTGTGTGTGTGTGTGTGTGCATATATATAAATATGCATATAAATGCACACGAACACACACACAGATATAGATTATATATATATATATATATATACAGCGAGAAAGACAGACAGAAGCAGAGATAGATAGATAGATAGATAGATATATAGATAGATAGATAAAGACGTGCTTGGATAGACATTCATGTATATTTTAACGTTCATTTATAATCCTTCGTACTATAGGCACAAGGCCTGACATTTGGGAGAGGTTGATCGTCTCTAACTTTGACTCCAGTGCTCAACTGGTACTTACTTTATCGATCCCAAATTTCCCATTTCAACACCTTATTATAAAACAATTATAATAAAAACAATTTTACATTCATCCAGAATAGAGTACGGAGTACGAATATATTATTCTTAAAGAAGAATATTATTGACAGTGATTTCAAAGTTTAGGCTCGCCAAGACATTGTCGAACTGCAGTCTGTCGATAATTTAAAATGCCGAATTTTCGAAATCACTGTAAAATAACGTACCTGTTTAAGGCGTTGACCTGATTGAATTGTGAGCACATCAGGTCTTGCAATCTCCCCCGAAATTGCTGGTCTTGCACCAAAATTTGAAAGCAACAATATTCCAGTTTAGGGATGTGTGTGCGTGTGTGTGTGTGAGAGAGAGAGAGAGAGAGAGAGAGAGAGAGAGAGAGAGAGAGAGAGAGAGAGAGAGAGAGAGAGAGTAAGTGTGCATACGCACAGAAGCACATGTCAATACGTACAAATAATTGTGTTCACGTTGTTTCATACACGTACTTCCATTCCACGTTGAATTGCCCTCCTTTTTTTCCTATGACTCTTTACAACATTTCTAACCCTATATTGTTCCTCGCTGTGGCTCTCGGCATTCCAGGTGTTAATATTCGGGATCCTTACAATGTCCTATTATCACTAGATTTACTTGGAAATAAGATATTTATCGTTCGTAAACGCAAGGCAATTGTTACGATAACACAATAGCTACAACTTTGTGTGTGTGTGTGTGTGTGTGTGTGTGTGCGTGTGTGTGTGTGTGTGTGTGTATGTACGAAACTAGATATTTATCTCATCCCATGAATATATAATTTCGTGCTTGATATCAATTTTTTCATAATTATAACTCTCGGGTACTACTTATATCATGATTTCTTACCGTGTAATGGAAATGTAACTGACATACGTTTATCAAATACAGATAACGGAATCGCAATTGTATTTAATTAGATTTCAACCGTGCGTTACAGGTTTCGTACAAAACTATATGAAGATTCTGTATTATATAATAATAGATTCATAATAAATTTCTACTCTACACACAAGGTGCGGAACTTTGTGGGAGGGGACCAGTCGATTAGATCGACTCCAGAACGCAACTGTTACTTAATTTCTCGACCCCAAAAGGATAAAAGACAAAGTCGATGTCTGTGGAATTTGAACTCTGAACATAAAAACAGACGAAATACCGTTACGTTCTGAATTCAAATGCCTCCAAGCTCGATTTTGCCTTTCATCCTTTCGGGGTCAGTTAAATGAGTACCGGTTATGCAAAGGGTGTCGATGTAATCAACTTAATCCCTTTGGCTATCCTTGTTTGTCACCTCTACGTTTAGCCTCATGTGAGCAATAAAAACATAGGTGTTACTTTGGATGAACAATTGGAGTCCTATCCTGGCCGTTTTGTAGGGCGTTTCAAGTTGTATTAGACCGCTACCACCCTCCTATCGTGGGAGGTGATGTCTATCGACCTCTGACTTTGGGTGATGTATCTTGTTACTGCCAGCACATTTCCTAGTTTTTATGTTAATACGTTCGAGGACATTGAAATTCCAGTTCATGATATTATTGATTTACTGGACAATTGGTACCACAAGAGAGTTTATATATGCAATTCTATTGTGATTGTTAAGCTCAATGTTCATATCCATTCTGACATGTCTAAAATATTCTTGCCTGACCTTTACTTTCATAAACCCTTGCTAAATTCCTATTCCTTATTTTACACCAGGATACTTATAAACGCCTTCTTGATCCAAATACATAATGGTTATATCATTATTATCAAGTTCGGTTCCGGTATTAGCTGTCGGTGTACCGCATTTGAAAGTAAATTTTGTACAATTCTCTTGACGAAATTCCTTATTGATATGTTTTTTTTATTATTTTCAAAGTTACCAGTAGCACTTTAAGTTCCTTTTCAACTTTTACATATAATTTCAGATCTTTCATGTAGAATAAGTGTGAGAGTCATATTGTCTGATATATTCAAACTTTTTTCTTCGATGTGAATCAGTTTCGTGTTTCTCAGCCCCATACTATGTTGCAGAAAACTCTTTACGAAAGGAGAGCTCATGTAGATAGTGACTTTATGACACAGCTATGCGGAAAACAGTCAAACGCCTAACCCAGATAGCATTCCCATCACCATTCCAATCTCCTTCAAGATCTCTGTATTATAAAAATCAACTATAAGCGCAGGAGTGGTTTTGTGGTGAGTAAATTGTTTACCATCCACCTGCTTCCGGATGTCACATCTGAATGATCTGCGTTTCTACTGTCTGAACCATCCACTGTCCTGAAGGCGCATATTTCAGACTTTGTTATTAGAGAGGATTTTAATAAATCAACTGGTAGTTATTGTCGGTTTCCAAATAAACCACATTCAACATCAGGAGAAAAAACACTCTATATACTAGTCCGATATTTAGACGTCCTCCGTTGTTCAAATGCCTACCTGCAGAAATCAAAAATATAAAATCAATCTCTGCTGACACATTAAAAGCAAAATAGTGCGTAAACTAGCTCACCATTGAAGGAAACATTCTGGGTATCTCAGCTGCTACAAAATCAATCATAAACCAACATCCAGCCAAACAGCGACCAAGAAAATGAAAGGAAATATTTTAAGGTGATGCTCCACTATGGCTGCAGATGTCCGACGGATACCATTAGAAGGATAATAAAATAAAAGACTATATTGTGTCTCTATATATGTCTATATGTCTATGTATATTTATGTATACATATTTGTATATATAAGTGTAAATGCACATACACCTATGTATATGCACTCACGTATACGCTTGTGTGTGTGTGTGATTCTTTATTAATGAAAACGATCGCCTTCCACATTTTGCATTCATCCATCGCAGGTAAGATGCTATACAGTTGTTTATAGTGCAAACTTCGTTGGAGATGTGGTTCATCAGGTGCATGTGTATGTATGCATGCGTGCATGTATGTATGTATTTATGTATGCATGTATCAATTTGTAGTATAAGGTATGTATTCAGAGAACTGTGTGTCAATCGCATAAAGTATCTCTAACGGACTAGAATAACACTATTCGATTATATACATATGCATACACACATATACGCATACATGGATACATTCAAGCATGGATACATACATGTATACACACAAGCATACATGTATATGCAACATCATAAAGTAAATAGCATATTTCTCGTGCGCTTAATGGTATGAAATAAGTTTAATTTAAATTTGATATACCCAAGGAGCCATATACGAGAATTTTTATATTCAATACAAAAGGTTTGACACCTGCTTTGTGATTTGTCAGAAAGCAAGTGACAAAGTTCACATTATGGAGTCGTATTCGTTGGGATCGTAGCAGCTTTTCTTTAATTTCGCATTGAAAGAATTCATAATAAAATATGAAATATTGCAGAAATATAACCAGCTTTTAATTGCACATTTATATTGTGAGTATGTGAATTGTAACATATTACCTTAATTTTCCTCGCGGACGTTTGAAAACCGTTCCTTAATCTTTTGTCAGTTATTTCATTACTACCAAGAATCATAAATATTGAATGTTTTAATTCGCATATCTGTCTTCATTTTAACATGAATTACAGATATTCGCAACTCATGTGAATTGTAATTGTCACAGATATTGCCAAACACACCCGCTATACATGGGAGAAAGATTCAAAGTTGAAATACATCAAAATATATAGAGAAGCCAAATGCAATTGTGATAAAAAAAAAAAGCAAAAAAAAACAAAACAATAATCCTTTGTTAAGTGAAGGCTGGTTGTCAAAACAATTTCCTGTTTTAGTTCAAGAATAAGGTATGTAGCATTCAAATATTTAGCCACTAACACAATCACACAACTTAAAACACAGTTGGATATGAGTATAAATTTGCAATAAAGCAACCTTTTATTTTCTGTTGCAAATATATGATACAAGGGTGTCTGGTGAGTTGCCATTCGATTGTATCTATAAAATGATACATGTTGAGACTCTAGTTGACTATATAATACAATAGTATAGCAATAACCTTTAGTTCGGATACAAGTCATATTTATCGTAAATTTCTTCAATGAGACATATAACAAATTAAAATAATTCTGCGGACGTTAAGGAGTTTCGGACGTCTAAAATATCGATCTCCGACTTATAGTTATAATCAATCAAATACACATGCTCACCAGCCTACATAAGGAGGTCTAAAGAACTAAGTATACATACTAATATATGTGTGTATATGTATGCATATATATATATGTGTGTGTGTGTGTGTGTGTGTGTGTGTGTGTGTGTGTGTGTGTATTTAGGGCGAGTTCACATTCCATCAAGGTCGGATTTTCCTTTCATCCTTTCGGGATCGATTATATACGTACCAGTTACGGACTGGGGTCGTTGT
>NC_068985.1:89735135-89737860 GCF_001194135.2 Octopus bimaculoides
TATACATATATGTATATATTTCATTTCATTTCTTACTTGATATTCTTCGCTTATAAAATGACACTTATGTACATCGAACTAATGAGCGAATCGACGACAAATCAAACTAATAACCTCTGGTCACTAGTAAACAAACACAGCGTTAAACAGCCTTATAAATCAAAGATGTGAACGGCGAAAATTATTTGCCAGTGTAAAATATATTTGTCATACAGAATAAAACTGTACTTGTCACTAGCAGGAATTTGGTAGCTTCTGATCATATCAATCTACACCGGCGTCACATTTAGATATAACGTACCGATAGTAATTTTCTTTTTCTATTTTGTTATCGGCTGGAAATTTAACAATAAAGGATACGTTCCTACGATTAAAAAAAGAAGACCATTGCTTTTTTCTATTTTTTTTTTCTTTCTGGCATATGTCTTTCAATAGTATTGTTATTTACATTTGCTATTCCTCATTTTTCATGACAATTCAATGCTGTGATAGTGTTTCGTGAGTCAGTAACCATTCCGTATGTGAACGTCTTCGCAGGCATCTAAGAAAACGTGACTCGACTTCGTGATCCGTCATTCATTAAGAGGAGTGCAGAAGGTCTGAAAATATTTGATTCCAAGTAAATCAAGATGGCTCCATATCAAACCAATGTTTCGGGTGCTGTTGATATTACACGATTTTTCTGTATTTTTGATTTTCTTTCTTTCTGTATTGAAAACAGTCTGAGAGAGGAAGAAAGAGACAGAAGATGAGAGATATACATGCAGTTTTGGTGTTAAACTGCACATACTGGGCCATAGAAATTAATCGTGACGTGTTGAACACGGAAAAATTCATTAGTAACTCATGACCCGAAAACAACAGTTTATTGAAAGAGAGAGAAAAGTACCCACAGAGGCGGGATACTAAATTCAAATGAATCCATTTTTTTCTTTTTACAAGCGTATAATATCGTCGTTTAAAACATATTGTTTGAGAAAAAAAGGAATGCAACGATTGATGAAGATGCCGATGACGATACATAGGAGAAGGATGGGAGGAGGATGGAAGAAGGAGGAGGAGAATGAAGACGAAGATGACAACGACAATGACAATTATGATGTTGATGCTGATGATGACGACGATGATGATACAACGACTACGCCGTTGTGGATTGGTAATTTTTATGGTAACAATAATATAAATAATTATTGTTATTGTTGTTATTGTTGCTTTCATTTTTCTCATTTTTTTTGCTGTTGTTCTTGTTGCTCTTGTTATTATTAATATTGTCGTGATGGTTATTAGTTCAGAAATGTTACACTATACGATACAAATATGTGTGTTTATTTATTTGTTAAACGGTTTTAAATTATTATTCCCCACGCAGACGCAATACTTCATATCGTCCACATTTCTTTTTTCGTACTTTATGCTCCAAATTCTTTTGTATTCTTTTGTATTCTTCCGACAACGTCACGACATGATGCTTACATTCAACTCACTGAATTTATCTAAGTGAATGCGAGCCACACAATTTATCTCAAGAAGTTCCGGTTCCACAAATGGATTATGACGATAGTAACACTTATGATAATGAGCAGTAGTAACAGAAACACCAATACCAACAGCAGGAGCACCGGCAGCAGTAGTAGCAGCAGCAGCAGAAGCAGCAGAAGCAGCAGCAGTAGTAGCAGCAGCAGTAGCAGTAGTAGTAGTAGTAGTAGTAAAAATAGTTATATCAATGATAATGGTTTTAAATTTTGGCACAAGCCCAAGAATTTTGGGGGTGGGTGAATTACGATTATATCGATCCCAATGATATTTTATGTATCGACATCCGAAAGGATAAAAAGTAAAGTCGACCTCGGCAGAATTTGAACCGAGAACAAGCAGACCACTAAAATTTCGATAAGCATTTTTGCCAGACGTCCAAATGATCCTCCCAGCACGCCGCCTTAATAATAATAAGAAGAATGGTTTCAATTTTTTCCAAAAGGGTAGTAGTTTTGGGGAGAAGGTATGAGTCGATTACATCGGCCTCAGTGTTAAACTGGTACTTAATTTGCCGACCCCTCAAAAGGTTGAAAGTTAAATTAGACCTCGTAGTGGGTGCGGGGACAAAACTCGCTAATCGGTTTGCCCGACGTGCTAATAATTGTGCCAGCTCGCTGCCTCATTATTATTAACGTTAACAATAATAATAATAATACTAATAATTATGATAATACTAATAACCATAATAATAATAGAAATGCTAATAATAATAATATAAATAATAATAATAATAATAATAATAATAATAATTTATAATCATGATAATAATAATGATAATAACCACAACAACAACAACAACAATAATAATAATAATAATAATAATAATAATAGAATATCTACAGACCTAGACTCCTTAGAGGAGGAAAAGTGGGAGGGGGTCAAGGTAGAAGATATAAGATCTGCTCTCGGGAGGTCAAGCAAATGGAAGTCTCCAGGAAAGGATAACATTTCTAACTTCCCAGAAAGCCATGAACTGGTAACAAAACTTTACAACGATGTTTTGCAAAATCCTAGTGTGATGCCCTCTTGGCTAGTTAATGGTTTAACATTCCTGCTTCCAAAAAATGAGGAAACAAACGAACCAAAAAATTATCGCCCCATAACCTGCTTAACAACAATGTATAAGACGCTAACATCTGTCCTAACCGAGTACACCTATAGTTTTTTAATAGAAAGTAGCACATTCCCT
>NC_068985.1:89739581-89742922 GCF_001194135.2 Octopus bimaculoides
TAGACGCAAATAGGCCAGACATCATACTGAAAGACTTCAGACAAAAATCATGCCTCCTCATTGATATGACTGTCCCAATCGATATAAACGTATCTGTCAAGATCTACCAAAAACTGAGCAAATATAAAGATCTTGAAATAGAAAATAGCAAAATGTGGAATCTGAAGACGAAAACAATACCTACTGTCATAGGTGCCCTGGGAATGACAGCGAAACGGGCTGATTACTACCTAGATCAGATTCCAGGAAACCCCAAAATAGCTGATGTTCAAAAGATAGTGCTCATGGGAACTGCCCATATCCTACGTAAAATACTATGTGATCGCAAATTTTAAAGCAAACACATAATCTTCTTATGGCTTCTTAAACATTCACTAGAACAAAACTGTACAAATCCAAATATATGGTACCCTAGGCATAACACCTACATGAACTTCTAACTTGTTGTCTCTTGAGGTCTCTGGGTGAGACTTGGATCCAACTTGTACAAATGCAAAACAAAAGTCAAACATAAAACAAAAATAATAATAATAATAATAATAATAATAATAATAATAGTGTGGGGTTTATATATAATAAAATGACAGGAAAAAAGGAAGGAAAAAGAATACATGGTATACACTGAAAAAAAAAGGGACATATCCAGTGCGTACAAACCTTAACAAAATGTGGCGGAGAAGATGATAGAGTTGCGGCCAGGAGTAATTGGAGAACCCCATTGTCCGAGATTTCCCTGAAACTCTAAAAGCAAGTGCCCTCTCCAATTCCTTCTCTCCGACCCACAGGTCTACGCTTAGAGAGGCTCCGTCCACTCTTACTATTTTTGCAACTTTCACGCACATTTCAATAAACGCCCCCGAGTACAGCACTGCCCTCTCCACTCTCAATTTCATTTTCAAGTGAAACTTGAAAAAGTCAGTTAGCGCTCCACCAAAGAGGAAACCTGCAGCTACACAATTCTCAAATACATCAAAACACGAGATAAAGAGCAATGGAATAACACTTTTATTCGTCAATCTTATCAGAGTAAGACGTTTAATCTAGGCAAGTATGTATAGATATACATCCTGACGTTATGAATAACAGTGTAGCACCGGCTGCACCCTATACGTTTTTTTTGTAATCTGTGGTTCGAGATGAGCATCAAATTATCATTGTATTAATTATATCAAAGGTCTTTCTATCCTCTCATATTTTGCGCTACAGCATCATTTACTTCACGACGGCAGGCTTTCTACTCCCAGGTCCTGTTGGTTTGCTATTCTTATGGCCGCTTCCCAAATCTGACATTTCTTTGGTATTTAGTCATAACTAAATACATATACACACGGGGAAGAAGTGGTCCGTATCAAGCTGCATTCTATCCTTTGAAATTACAGCAACAAATGCTGTGGGGAAGCTTCCGCTTCACTGGCATGGTTCTCGGGTTTATTGATACATAAACCAACGAACCGCTAAAAGGAATCGATCTTATTACGAATAGAGAATTCATAGCGTTGGAGTAATTCATGACTCTTTACCTGCATGGTGTGGTCCTTCAGATATAAGATACCACTCATACTGTAGATCCTAACTGTAGATCAAATTAGTTTGCAGGAAAGTATACTTTTGCAGGTAAGCATAACATTATTTTGCAGGTAAGTTTAAATCTGTTAAATCACAAAGGAAATGTCATTGATAGTGATTCACTTATATTTAATAATGTAGTATATGAAAAGAATTTCCCCTTCACTGCATTTTTAAATGCAAAATTGACGGCAGGCGAATGTTTCATTTTCTTTGGTAGAGCATTTGAAGAATACATTGCGGTTACATTTTTACAGTGCTATAATAAGAATGAAATTAGAAATAGCATTATAGATATTTATCTTCGAAACCTATATTTATACAATCTAATGGTGAGTGGTAGAAAAAAATGATTCAGTAATTGTATTCATCGTAAACTTTATGTATATGAAATTTAAAGCTGTTCATTCATACATGAAAATAGAAATATTTAAAACCAGTTTTACAGATATATCTGAGTATAACAGAATGTTATATTATACAAAGAAGGCACATTAATGATGTTTATGTATTAAAGAGATTTAATACATAAATATAAGGTACAGCAAAAGGATGTTCCCATTGTATATACCTGTGTTGCCGTTTGGTATGGGAGTTTAATCATAAAGTAACAACGTTCCAAGCAGCTAATATTTTTTCTCTCATGTGATGTTTGCTAATGACGGTTGACTACACCGCGTTTGCACTTGAAACGCTTGTCAACCTGTAACATCTCAGAGATTTTGTGTAGCACCACAAAAATATAAAATAAAATAGGCCTAATGGAGATATGAGCAAAAAGTTTATATAGTAAATGTAAATGAAGACAATTCCAATGGAAGCCCCCGTGGAACACATGCACACGTTCCAAACATTTATGGCACCAACTAGGGCATTTTGCATCAAACATATCCCATACAATTTTAAACATTGATTAAAGCAAGAAATAATCTATGTTCTCTATTATTATACTTCAGTATGTGATAAGACTGATTTCCGATAACCTTTCTCACAAGAACATTTTTCATTATATATAGATAAATGATAAAACCGTCGAAGCACCCTTTACGATTCTGTCTATCATGCATTAATTATAATCATGAAGAATTGGAAGTATTTTTCCTTCGCTGTTTTCACGAGAGATTTCACCTTGTCCCTCTCTGATTGTAATCTCTAACAATCGTGATATTTTTTTCACCTTGCATTTTCTCGATATTTTGCAAGTCATTTCCTATTGAAACAGGTCATTTCAGAGGCGCTAAGCTATGAATTTTACAAGGTACAACCTTAAAATTGACACAGCTAAAAGCAGAAAGTTTTTGTCGCACTAATAAGCTAAAAAATACGTTTTCTTTTAAAACTCTATAACTTTTTCAGCCATTTTTTTTCTCAGCAGTATTTGTTTTACTTCTTTTTTTAAAAATGCAGATTGTGTGGATCAGCTTAATTAGACACCAATCTTTTTATACAAAGCTATATTTATAATTTTTACAAACTATGCATGTGTATATATATATATATATATATATATATATATACAATTAAACCTTTAATGATATATGTACATATACAATTAAACCTTGAGTGCAATGAAATAATTTCACAAAAAACTATATAAATTAATAAAGGACTGAACCAGTGCGTGTGCTTATTACCGGTATAATGCCTCTCCCAAGTTTTAATTGTATTTATTTCAACACACGTATCCACATCAAGAATCTTGCACACGAAATACACATACGAAATATATATAATATTTTTGTATGTATGTATATATATATATATATATATATATT
>NC_068985.1:89744338-89745790 GCF_001194135.2 Octopus bimaculoides
ATATATATATATATACATATATTTTGGCATTTGTATTTTATTTCAGTTCTTTAGACTTTGGAGAGTTCCGGCTGAAAAGTAATCGCATTCATTAGTATTGATATAATATCACTATTATCCTGAGATTATTGAAGAAATTATTACATAGTTCATTTCTTCTATGGTTCAAAGTGGAAATTTGCCAGCGGCAATGTTCTCTCTCTTTTCGAGCAATATAATATATTGAAATGAAAATTGCACTTCCATTGATTTGGAAGTTTGTTCGACAGAGAAAATATAAGATGCCTCGAGGAAAAATTAGTTTAAAATCATTTTCTTTCTATGATCTTCATTTTTCAAACCACGTAATGTTAACACTGCTGTTCTTTTGCCTTTAGTATTATATATTATATTATGGCTTCGAAACGTATACATTTATTTAAGATGGGGAGTGACAACATTAGTAAAAGAGCAGGACTCTAAGAAAAAAATAATGATAATAATAATAATAATAATAATAATAGCAATAATAATAATAATAATAATAATAATAATAATAATAATAATAATAATGAACATTATTTCGAAACACTCATTTAACGATATTAATTTAATCATAGAAATTTCACCCATAAACCTCGGAAGATTTTTCTCCATGCAATAATGTAATAACAGCATTTTCTCTTCGAAAAGAAAAGAAAAAAAAATTCATTAGAGAACTCATATCTTTCATATGTAGTTATGTAGCATTTCACACACAATTAAAATTGAAATTCACTTGTAATATCCCGAAGCATGTAACATGTGAAATTAGTAACTTTTGTTGTTTGAAATGTATATAAGAGCGACATATAGAAGAAATATATTAACAATCAATAATGAAAGCTACAAATCGATTGCGTTTCTTGAGAGTACTTGTAGGAGACAATGTTGCATTATACTTCAGATGGCGTAGAATTGTGTATGAGTGTATACACATAAGTGTGTCTGCTTGCGTGTGTGTGTGTTTGTGTGCGTATTGGTGTGAGCGTGATAGTTTGTGCATAGATACGTATTATTTTACATAATATTGTTTGTTCTGTGAAAACCTTTCAGTGCCTCGGGTTATCTTTCGTAATGTTTACATAAAGAATAAATTAGCTGTCACTCGCAAGCGAGTGTGACCAAGTCACCTGTGTTGTGGACATCTGGTAAGAGACATAAAGGATTAAGGTTTCGCTTACTGCCATCGACTATTCTGCCGTACACCCATCAATAATATGAGAGCTGGACTGTAAAAGGCGTTTAGCAATACTGGACCCATAAATATATTCATCTCATTAAAGTAAATTAAGATGAAATGTAGTGTGACAAGCAGGTTTAGTGCGCAACTCTCCCCACCACTATATATATGTACGCATTCATAAATACACACACACACACACACACGTACACACACACACACTCACACACACACACGCACACACACACACA
>NC_068985.1:89745969-89747089 GCF_001194135.2 Octopus bimaculoides
ATATATATGTATATATATATATATTTATATATAGATATAAATATATACATATATGCATATGTACACAAACATATATACACACACACACATATATATATATATGTGCGTGTGTGTGTGTTATATTCCTATAGGTTACAGTATAATATTTGTCCACCTTCAGCATTCCCCAGTACTATCGGCAGTATTAGTATATACTTCCAGGGTTAAATTTGGGCATTCGAGGTGTGTGAATGTGAAGTTGAAGAAATCGGAGTCAAAAGGAATGATTACGTTTGGATATTGAAATATTATTCGCTACCATTATTTCGACACAATGTAGTTCTCCAAGAATACAGGATGTCTGATGAAGGCTGGAGGGTATATCAGCCGAAACGTTGGGTTAACAACAAACAAGATGAGTTCAAATGTCCGTCAAATGAAAATAATGTAGTCGAAATGATTGTAGCGAATTATAAATAAATGTCCAAATCTTAATCCTTCTTGACTCCAATTTCTGCCATTTATATATGGTCAAAAAATACTTAAATTAACGGTGTTACTCGAAGCAAATCACCGAATCTACTCAGAGATTATCTCCTCAATGGAAAATGTTACATGCAGGCAGAGAATAAAAAGGGAAATTAAGATTGTAGTCCCAAAAGCAATGGTGAGAAGGATATGCAGTAATGTATGTTTAGAAAATCCTCGAATGATTTGTACCAGAGTCTTGCATTGATAATTGTACATCCAACAGAACAATCTTAATATGACACCCGGATACATTACTAAACATTCTTTTCTACTCTAGGGACGCGGTGTGATAGTTAATTTAGCGACCCCGAATGGATGAAACGCAAGGTCGAACTCGCAAGAGGATACAGGATTAAATATTGCTACCGTTTGGTCTTCAGGTGTCCACTGCTCTGCAATATCCTTCTCCAAACCGTGATCCACCAACACAGCGTTAATAAAGATGCTATGAATGCAAACTTGTACGCATTAAGGTCAGAAATATCAGACTCCCTCATTGACCAAATTCTATTTATCATTGGTGGTTTCAAGTATTGGAAGTGTAGCAAAGCTAGAGCTGATGCCCCAGTAAGACACTGAAACTAACAATGTATATATATATATATATATA
>NC_068985.1:89747313-89750794 GCF_001194135.2 Octopus bimaculoides
ATATATATGTAAAGAGAAGGAGCGATGGGAAACTATCTATGATCCTGCATTGCTATCAACAAAATCCTCATCTGATGACGTGAGAGCACACAGGTATTGACGAATCATATTTGTATCTTATTTTTATACTATGTACTATTTGCCAAACAACAAGTAACACCTTTTAAGTGGGCTGAGAAGCATTTATTGACTTGGATGAAGCCCTGTTCATTCCATCTTGTATCAAATATGTTTTTTGTATTGGTTTCTCGCACTTAGTAATTTACCCATGCATACCCAATAAAAGGATTATTCCTGCTGTTTAATAGCATATGAGAGCCTATGAAAGTAGAGGAGCTTTCAAATAATGTTATAACCTATACGATAGATATATGTATCACTTTCGATAGTCTTACTCTCAGACGGCACACGCTCATGTTCTAAGACGTTGTCATTGTAATGAATTCCAAATAGTTTAATAATTGCATTAAAAATTCTTAATTAAGACAACGTTACTATCAAGGTTTAAATCTTAAGAGGAAACTATTTTCACTATGGCGGTCTCCTCGTCGATCATATATAAAAAAATGATACTATCCATCAACTGATTATTCTGAAACAACCATTTTCACTAAGCCATCATCAATCATCTGCTTTTTTGTTCGACAAAAATCTCGTAAATATTTTTAATTACGTAATTAGTTATTCAGTATACGTAATTAACACACTTAATTGTGTTTTCTTTTCTCATAAATTTTAAAAGGTATTGTTGTTTCCATGAAATATCATGTGACTATCGTTCGACTTTAAACTATATGTAATGAACTTTGAACGGAGATTTTTAAAATGCATTTGTAAGCGGTGTTTCTAAAATATGATCCTTAATCGTTTTCTGTTCACATAATATACGTTTCAAGTGATTAAATCGTATATGTTCGAATAAAATCCTGTTGAATATTAAGATCAGTAGAAGCAAATGACTCTTTGGCTATCATTAATATATTTATTTAAGACATTTATCCGCAGTATTGATAATATAATCACATCTATTTGGCTATTAGTTGGTCCCTCGGGTGTAAAATTCTTCAAGTTTCGAAGCTTTCAAATACACAAAATCGAAATAAAGAAACTGTTGCCGTCTAAATAATGTTGCTATGTGCAAGACGGATCATAATTAGATGGACGAAAGTGAAGCGATTAAGGATATGAGGCAAACGCATCATGTTTAGATGCAGTGTTTTCTTGTTTGCTTGGACAATGTGTGGTCTTGTATTATCATATAAGAACCCGCTTTAGGAGTGACTAATGACGTGCGTTTTTGTTTACTCCTGCAAAAGATTGCGCAATTGTTCCAATTGGTGATGTTTCTTCTGTGCATTTACTGTTTCGTTTCGGTGTAATATGTCATGATAGAGACCACTAATTCTATTTCGCCAAACGCTGAACATAAAATCTTGTACGACTGTAGACCTGGTTTTGGAGATGGATTCTCTTCATTCAGTGGGTGCCGAACCACTGGTGTTTTCATTTTCTATGATTTTAGATGAACTACTTTTCATTATCTCTGGCGTTTCTAACCGGAAAAGATCGGTAGCTATCATATTTCTCAATGATGAAGAGAGTACAATATTCTGAATAGTTTGAACGTAGTCAGAAAATAAAGGGGCCTCTGACTAATTTCGGACAATTTTGGAAGTTCGAAGTTCAAGATGCTTATGATCGAAATCTTAATTGACTTAAATTAATACTCGTACATTTTGCTTCGAATGTTCTTCAACTACAATTTTCAGAAGATCAAAATTGATAGCTCATGCTCACCCACATGAAGAAGAATCATAATTGTCTCACTAAAAATACTCTCACGTACGAAATTGGTCAAAAAATCGTTGGCATACGCAGACATTTAATGCTTTATTTCCATCGACGGATTGAATAGTCCTTGCTGTCACATTTATCGAAATATGCCGTTGAAACTCATACTACTGGCAGCACCTTGAAAGAGTTTCTTCTAAACTTTAGATTCTAGACTCAATTTCAAGGAGTACAATATAAACGAATTTAACCAATAAAGCATAATCAGCAATGTAACGAAAAAACATTAAAATATTAAAATTAGCGCTTATTTTCTTGTAAGCATTGAAAAACGTTAACGGAAAGTGATAGTGTCAAAAATGCGACTGGACTTCATTTCCAGTCTAATAGATTTATACTGACGTACATTTGTAAAAAATATTGTATCTGGAGAAATGTTGTTGTTGTTGTTATTATTATTATTATTATTATTATTATTATTATTATTATTATTATTATTAATATTATTATTATTATTATTATTATTATTATTATTATTATTATTATTATTATTATTATTATTATTATTTGCATAGAAAATATTTCAAGCCATTCACAGTGGTGTTCTATTCTAATTAATATAACAGCTCACACCATCAATTCGGAAATTTGAAGTTTTCAGATAATTGTTTAGCAGCGACATCTACGATAACCATCACTATTTGAAAAATTGTTGAATCATTTGAGGAATGAAGAAAACTGTTTTCATGCTAAAGGTTTTACTAGAATCAGCATGCAATGTTGATGATTAAACTAGTTTGTTAACTTCGTCACGGAAGCCATTTCGTGACTAATGTGTCGCAATCTAACAATAGAGAGGATTCCTCTCAATTTTAAGCTGCAGGATTATTTCATTTCCTATGTAATTCATTAGAATGCGTCCACACGATCTCTTTGTTTAAATATTCATATTAAATGCTATCGTTATGCATTTCCATAACCTCAGCAATTCCAGTCCTTGCCATGTCTGTAAAACAACCGATATACTGTTATCCACCTCCACACATTCAAACTGCACAATAACATACCTAAACAGCAATTAGCAAACTGCTTGGCAGTTATTTATTATCTCTAGTAAATGTCAATGAGGAATCTCAATCGTTTCACAGTGGGACGTAAAGCAAAAGAGATTTCTTTGGTGATTGGTTTCAGATTGGTCAGCAAATGACTGATAAAATATTTGCTTCCGAAGCTAATGATAATGTACAAGTCTTTCTACGAAATAATCTGGTTAAAATATATTAGATGTGAACTCGTCTTGGTTTTTGTTTGCAGTAACAGGTCAGTCTTGAGAGAAAGCAATAAACAATTTTACATGATTTATGGACACCTTTGTAACGTCTGATACATAGGCATCTTGGCCAGTGTTTAACCTAGATTCACACAGTTTTATATAATATAACAAAGAAATATAAACATATCTGTATTCCTATTACCCTTTCTTTTCTCTGTCACACTTTCCTTCGTATTCTTCCTAAGATTTCCTGCGGAGAGAACTTTATTAATCCTAATTCACCAATGCATATGGCCTTTCATTCGTTTTCAGCTTTGTAACAAATTTCCAAACGTACAATTTGTATCAGAACAATAACAGCCCTACCCCCACTCGACGATAATTACCCCCTGACGACAATTAATCCCTACAATAAAT
>NC_068985.1:89751125-89752067 GCF_001194135.2 Octopus bimaculoides
AACACTGTCTGTTTTTTTATGTTTTATTTATATTCCTGCAAAACCAATGTGGGATATGGAATATGGAATATACAATATATAATATAATATACCATATATAATATAAAATAAAAATGGATGGTACTATGAAATAAAGTATTGAATGTCTTATTGAGTATATGGAATATGTCTTATTATATATTACAAGGTTTTAAATTTGTATATGTAAAAGAGATGGAGACTTCGAACTCAACAGATCCATATTCTATTTATTTACCATCCTATGTCAACATTTCTGTGCCCAGACTTATCCAGTGACTGATCCATTGGATGTATGACGTTTAGCACCTCCTCAGGAATGGTTTACATCAGAACAAATTCCGAAAAAACACAAATATCGATCATAATAAATTATTAAATTATTAAAAGTTCGTTAGCTTCAAAATCCGCCATGTTTTTTTTTCAAGTTAGATATGTATATATAGGGGAGGTAACTCTTTAATTTTTTCTATTGTTACTGCTCTCCTGTAATTGTCTACTAGATTAATTTATTTCATTTAATTTTATTTTTGATTTTATTTATTTATTTATTAATTTATTTAATAATTTAGTTATTAACTTTTAATAATTTAATAGTTTATTATGATCGTTAAGTGTGTGGTTTTTCGTAATTTGTTCTGATATAAACCATTCTTGAGGAAGTGCTAAACGTCAGACATCCAATGGATCAGTCGCTGGATAGGTTTGGGCACAGAAATGTTGACATATGATGGTAAATATATAGAATATGGATCTGTCGAGTTCGAAGTCTCTATCTCTTTTAAATATAAAAATTTAAAACCTTGTAATATAAATATAAACTGTGAGAACGACCGTTAGGGAATCTAGTCAATGATCCCCTAGGGTAAAGCCTTATGCTATTTTGGTAACGGTTACAACATCCTTTGGAAAATTATATGTATA
>NC_068985.1:89752424-89753826 GCF_001194135.2 Octopus bimaculoides
GATAGATAGATAGATAGATAGATAGATAGATAGATAGATAGATAGATAGATAGATAGATAGATAGATAGTAAGAGAGAGAGAGAGGGAGAGAGATAGAGAGAGGGAGAAAAAGAGAGATACACATATAGTTGCATGTGTTTACATGAATGCTAACCTCATCATTACTAAATATAATATTTCTATTGCACTAGCGTATAATTAGTTCTGGTCTGCAGTTTCTATCAGCTACAGTTGTTCCACTACTTATATTATTTTCTAACTACTTCTGTATCAGCACTGGCAGTGTAGCAGTGGATTTAATGTAGTGAAAATGAAGATACATTTTGAGCTTCGGAAATAGGCATCACTATCACGATATCTTTCCATCCAGAATTTGCAATATTCATACTTTGTACGCTATCACTCAAAATGATATATTTTGCTTCAACAAACATCATATTTATCTTACAATTACGTCAAGTGTTATCGACAGACTAACTAAAGTGTCGTTCTATTTCCCATCATCTGTTCAGATGCATTAAAATAGAAATATCATGTAATTTAACTCAATAGTTACTTGCGCATTTGACCTTATATTTTCTTTATTGACAGGTGATATTACCATTGTAGACGTTGAACGCCATGATGATATATGGGGTGAGGATTATTTATATGTCTTCTGAATATTATTATTTTTTCTTAGGAAATAGAATTACAAGTAACAATCCTCTGAACTAAAAGATATCAAACCTACTGCTGACAGGCTTTCATTTTTTTTTTCGACATCGGACTTCATATCACATTACAGTTTGAAATAAATATCATATCACGCTTTAAATATAACCGCAATGTAACTCTTCGTGTGCCGTTGATATCTTTTCCTTCTTTGGAATTTTCCTTTTCTCCTTTCCAACGGAGAGCTGTGCTCGAAACGCCAACCACTCTCCTTTCATCAAGCGTCAAACTAATAGACTTCTTATGCACCTCCACATGAATTTCTTTATTCCTTTTTTTTAACTGTTTCTGTATTTCAATTGACTATATATATATATATATATATATATATATGGTGTGGAGAGGGCTTCAATGCAAGCTGTAAGATGTTTTACGTTATTAAAGGTAATTATATGAGTTGTAAATTCTAGGAAATGGATTTTGAAGAACAATTATATATCAAAATAAGAGACTAATTTCTGTTGTCTTTTTTTGGCTCGCCTTTACTCATATTTAATAGCTATGCAGACATATATAGATACATAAGCAATATATAAATATATATTCTCACGCGGACAAGTTCATATGAAAAGATATACACAAAGATATGTATTCATCTATATGCTATCATGTAGAAATGAATACGTTCATATATACAATAATGTATTTTCATGTACACACGCATATATATGCATTTATGTATATATA
>NC_068985.1:89754184-89756690 GCF_001194135.2 Octopus bimaculoides
GTGTGTGTGTGTATGCGTGTGTGTGTGTCTGTGTGTGTGTGTGTGTGTGTGTGATTCTGTATGTGCGTGTATGTGTGTGTGTGTATGTGTGTGTATGTGTGTGTGTGTGTGTGTGTGTGTCTGTGATTTTGTATGTGCGTGTATGCGTGTGTGTGTGTTTGTGTGTGTGTATGTGTCCATGTGTGTGTGTCTATGTGTCCATGTGTGTGTGAGTGCGTGTTTGCGTGCACGTGTGTGTGTAAACATACCATATTTTACAGACATCGCGTATGATCTGATAATTTGTCGATTTTTATTACCGAAATTGATACGAATGAATTAATGTCACAAGACTGAGAGATGGCAACATCACAAATATAACTTTACTTATTTACTGCATTGTTTTTTTATTTTTTTTATTTTATCATTTTATTAATAATTCTCATCGAGTTATTTTTCAATATTATATACCTAGGAACACTGAATAAACAATATTTGTTCTCTCCAAACGAGATATATTCCATAATTCTGTAATTTACTAATGTTATCCAATCATAATGTTGATAAACTTCGCGTGTAGCTAATCTCCGGCTATTCTGCAAATAGTTCTTTCGTCATCTTAAAACAGGAAGACATGAACAAACATCATATTTCTAAGCAACAATGCCTCAAATGTCAGATTTCCGAACCTGTAAATAATAGATGAGTAGTCACTACAAATAGGGAAAACTGTGGATTTGCTAATAATTAACAATGTTTCATAGGAACATGATATTGCATAGTCTACATTTATTTCGATAACATATGGAACACGTTATCTAAGTCAGTATGTTTTACGCTTTTAAGTTGGTATGCAAGCAAAAATGGATACATAAGAAACATATAAATGTATATTCTCACAGGGACAAGTTCATATGAAAACATATACACAAGGATATGTATTCAGCTATATGCTATCTTGTACAAATGAATACGTGCATATATACAAGAATATATTTTCATGTACACACGCATTTATATACATTTATGTAGAGATATAAACGCATAGAAATATATATATATAAAAGAAATAATAAATGGGTATATGCATATATACGTACAAGTATGTGCATACCTACATCTACCTGTATATATAGGTGCATGTCTGGGTACAAGACGTTGCAAACAAAACGTAAACAAAAAAAAATAATAACCAGAGTACAGAAAACATATATATATATATATATATATATATATATATATATATATATGTGTGTGTGTGGGGGTGTGTGTGTGTGGGTGTGTGTGTATAGATATATATATGGATATATAGATAGATATATGTATACATATGTATATATATTGGTATATATATATAAAGAGAGAGAGAAAGAGAAAGAGAGAGATATTATATGTATGTATATATATGCACATAAAGATAAAGGTACCTATATATATGTATGCGTGTGTGTGTGTGTGTGTGTGTATGCCCGTGTGTACATATATAGCCCAAATACCTCAAACGAGGCAGACAAATTTACATGTATGATATGGTGGATATTTATATTTTTGAATTTTATTATTTTTATTAATTGTTGGGTTTTGGTTTGTGAAATACAAGAAGGGAAGTCATTCGCTCAGACTAAATTCCTAGGCTATGGAGACATATTAATAACAGGTTACTGTTTATATATATATTTACGGTGATTACATTCTGCTCACGTAGAAATGTATGTAATTAATTTTCTGATAAACGAATTCATTTAACATATTTATACTATGGATGTATGCATGTATGTATATACGTATATGCATGTATATATATTTGTGTGTTTGCGTGTACACGTGTATATACATATATATATATACATGTATGAATATATATATATTTGTGCTTATATGTGTGTGTGTGTGTGTGTATGTGTGAGTCTATATATATGTTCGTTTGAATAAAATATGTTGAGCAATCGGTAAAAAGTTTGTTTGTGAAACAGGAAATATTATAAGCTTAACAGTGAATGTAAATATATCTCAGTCCGCTTCCTTAGTAATGGCGGCCTTACACTGAAAATGCTGTAAATGTGGTGACAGTAATTGAATATGAGTGTTTGCATCAAGGCCCTAACAGAACTGAAGTGATGTGTGATATATTTGTTTCAGTCAATAATATGTTCGTATATGATTCATCTAAATGTAGAAATTACAGTAGCGGATCATGGATTACTGCAATCAACGCTATACATCAATTATTGAAATATATAAACATAAGCAGAAAAGGAAAAGGGCAAAAAAATGTCATTGAAGCAAAATTATTGCTGCGAATGTTACATTAATTTCAAATAATGAAGATTTATCATAATTTGAAATGAAGTGTGTTGTACTTTTAGAGATTTAATTCGAGACGCATGAGTGAGTTTGCATTCAGAAAAGCGAAGATTAGAAATGTGTTCACTTGTATGAAAGAGTAATACTTAGTCCACAGAGTTAAGAAATAATAAGCCGTTTAATATTTATTTCAGATATGCTCATATATATATATATATATGTG
>NC_068985.1:89756998-89762045 GCF_001194135.2 Octopus bimaculoides
ATATACATATACGCCCACACGCACACACATACACAGATATATATATAGTAATGATAACAATAATAGTTTGATAGATTTTCTAAATAGTTTAATGCATCACTACGTGGGTTTCAAAACATCACATATCTCATAAGATCCCCGTCCGAATATCTGAGATGATTAAAGTGTAGTCCATTGTGTCAGTCGGCATCTAGGAGATCATCTTCATTGATTGATTTCTTCGGGCGATATAACATTACTGATTGTTTAACTGATTGTTATTTACACTTCTTGACCCTCAGAACTTAATGACTGAGGAAACACCGTGAAATATTTCCCCCCCCCACCCGGGATACTAACGATTTCGTCACGTTCCCGCCTTAAAGTATTCAATTTTTTTATTTAAATTACTGGCACGAGGCTTGCAATTTTGGACGAAGGTTTAAGTCAATTATATCGATCAGAATGTTGAAACAGAATTCATTTTATGGACCACAAAAGATGTGGGACAAGGTTGGCCACAGCGGAATTTCAACCCAGAACGTAATCACGGACGAAGTACCACCAAGCATTTTGTCTGGCGTAATAACGATTCTCTCTGTTTGCCGATTTATAGAATTCAAAATCGTAAAACACGCATTTTATAAAATCTTTAGAAAAAGGTAAAATTTTTCTTCTATTATAGGATTAACAATGTGTTCGTTGCAGCAGTAATACAAAAGCAGCAAAATGGCTGTAGCTTCTTCAAAAGGTATGGAGACAGACAATTTAGTGAAATATTTAGTACAAAATATGGAATTATGTAAACAATGGTATGAATTGACAGAGGAGAGGAGATTCATAGACGACTGAATCACAAGGAGCGACTTAGAAGAAATTTGGGATATGTTTTCGAACATTTTTAATAGTCATCGTGTGTTTTGGAGGATTAGCAAATACTAAGGGGTTATAGTGTTTTCGGGATTAGCAACATTTGAGTGGTATTCATGTTTTGGGAGATTAGCAAATTTTGAATAATAAGTTATAATTGCGATTTCATCTCAAGCATTATTAATATCATGACATTTAGAGGAGGCTGGAGTGTCGAAACCATTTCTCAACTGGTAATTATTTTATTGACCTCACAAGAGATGCAACAAAATACTTCTGGGAAAATTTGAACGCAGAACTTAATGATGGACGAAATGTCGCTAAGCAATTTTCCAGCGTGCAACCGACTCTAGCAGCTGTCTGCCTTCATTTATATTAATATATGTGTCTTTTATGCATTAAAACACATTTTCTGTACAAAATATTTGAAATTTTGTGCTGAATGTCAAGTGTAAAAAAAGCAATTGTTTTTCGTATCTAAGAGCTTCATAAAATTGTATAATGAGAAAACACACATATTAGATTCGATAAAGCAGCATCGAAAGAGAATTTAAATGGCTTAAATATAGAAGATAAAGTTGAAATTGTCTTTCACGCATTATGTTTATCACAATAATATTCTGAAAGTAATCCAGCCACTTGTTATCAATTCAACTAAAATTAAATTAGTTTTTTTTATCAACAAAATGTCTTGGTTTTAGACTATTTAAAATTTATGACAATTCTAGTTTAATACAATTAACTAATCAAGTCTCAGTTTTAAGAAACCAGGGTTCAATGCCACCAAACAAAACTAAAACTAACGACTTAATAATCAGGCTACATCCTTCAATTCCCAAACGTTTACGCTGAAATTTCCCCAAGACTCCTGAAGAAGGCTGCAGGGCATATCAGCCGAAACATTGTGCTAACAACAAACAAGATGGGGACAAATATCCGTCGAATGTAAATAATGTAAATAATGTAAATAATGTAAAAAATGTACATAATTCCTCAACTCTTAAATATAGAACGTTTACAAATTATGAATATTAGAGGAAACTTTAGAAGTGACGGTCAAATGTAAACATTTAAAGACATTGATTTTATGATTTTAGTAATCAGATAAAGAGAATCTCTTCACTGAATGTTTACAATTTTTGACCTTCCCTGGCTCCTTCTATTATATATACCATAAAAATTCAGCTGATGTATAAAGCGGTCAGGAATTAAGCTTCCATGTGCAAGAGACTTTCGTTTGCAATATATGATTCAAAGATTACCTTAAACATCAAATTCAGTCGAATTAAAGGAATGAAAACATATCCAAATATCAGAATGAGTTTAGCTGTGATAGGAAATTATAACAATGCAACTACATTGGAATGATTTTCTTAGCCATATAGAAGCCTTTCGACGGCGTTCTTTACGATTTATTTAATGCACTTTTGAGATGTTTTACCAGACCACTTTCATTAATGCCTCATGCTAATATACCAAATCACACGTGTTATATTTATGTCGATAGAAACATTTCGATCAATCGGTTACGTACATATATACGTAATTCTACGCACACACACTCCCACACATTTTCACACTCATGCATGTATATGTATGTACATGTATACCTATATATATGTATATGTGTGTGTGTGTGTGTGTGTGTGTGTGTGTGTGTGCGTGTGTTTGTGTGTGTGTGTGCGTATATGTGTGTGCTGTGTTTGTGTATTCGAATATACTTATAAATATACTTATAAATCAGCATGCATACATATAAATATGTGTCAATGTCTACGAGAGAACAACTCGATCCGGAATAGTTGGTGTCCTAGATTTCGATAAAATAAACCTGTCCATGTGTTTACACCTGCTAAATGTTTCAGACCTGGAATTAAGCAGTTTGTGTGAATTATGAGATCTAAGAAAAATATATGTTTCTGCTACACATAAGTTGCATTTCGTAGATCCATTTACATATGTCATGGATTTCTCCATGATTCCCCATTTATATGTATGTGGAGTGGAGCGGGTCATCGAATACCAGCTTAGTGTTAGTACTTCTGTCGCTGTACTGGAAAGAAGATAGGTGCTCTACATAAGGTTTTCAGAATTCACCTTCACCTAACCCGATGTTATTCTTCTTTTCTATTTATTTATCTTAGAGCTTGGCTGTTACCTCAGCCTCGAATATGACGAAGTTTATCATACACGCCTAGTCTAGAGGGCAAGCTTCAGAGTCCCGACAGTTACAACTGGAAGTGGGATCTTCGTGGTTTTACGAAAATATGAATGATGCGAAATCAAATTTATAATATTAATACAAATATAATACATTGAAGTCGGGACGATTTTTTACGGATTTTACTGTACGGCATATTCTCTTTCTGTATAAATATTTATCTGTATTTCTTGACAGTTTCCCAATCGCTTGTTGATGAATAAGAACATACGGCATCTAATACGTAATAAATTTTAGTACTTCGGTACTGTGCAATGAAATACACGGGAGTCGACTACAATTTCATCCGTTTGATGTCTATATTATACACTACCATTTGAACGCTGAAGTCTCTGTAAATAATACAACCGCTCCCACTAAATCTCTGACCTTTGGAGAAAATTTTGAATACGAAAGAAACTGTTGGATCATATAGTTCCACTTCATCAAAAATAATAATTCATTCATTGGTCTGTTCCCAAACTTGTGGCAAAACACGACTATATTCCTTTTGAATTCAGAAAATTATTTCCAACTGAAGCAGAGCAAACGCGCTATTTGATATCCAATCCAATATTCTTGTAGCATTTATTCTTAGTAACGTTTTGCTGTAAAGAAGGGTATAGTCGGTTACATTGACCCCAGTGCATAACTGCTTATTTAATCGAATCCGATCGGTTGAAATGCAAAGTCAAGCTTGGCGGTATCTGAACTCGTACTCATAGCGTAATGACGGGGCGAAATGGTGCTTAGCATTATGCCCAGCGTGCTAACGATTCTGCTAGCTCACTGCCTTAATAACAACAACAACAACAACAATAATAATAATAATAATAATAATAATAATAATAATAATAATAATCGGAAAAGAGTATTAAGAGGAATATAAAGGAAATCAGAATAGTGTGCCCAGGAGAACTGTAACAAAAGGTTGCCTCCTTGGCAAGGCCAGAATAATTAAGAAAGTATTAGAGTGTTGAAAAGAACAGAGACCGACGCACCGTAGATAGACTACACGGAGCAAGCCCGCTACACATACAAGACTGCGGGAGTACCAACAAATATCTGAGATAGAAAGATATAATGATAATACAACTGCTATTGTTTTTTACATGTTTATATAATTATTACCTATCCCATTATTTCAAAACAGATTGAAATTCAATTGAAAGTAACTGTAATATATGAAGAATGATTTACACACTAAGATTTCTGTAACTGCGGGAAATAATATAACCATTGAATGTATCCGCTTGTAGAGACACTGGAGAAGGCGGATGTGAAAATACTAAAGTCTTTAAATTTATATTCATATTTTGAAAATAGTGAGTCTTGTTTCAAACAATCGCATGTGAAGGAGAATTCAAGCAGCGTATCATCATATACCGTGCCCGGTTTTACACAAAAATAAATAATCTATTCCTATTACAAAAATGGAATATTGTACTGAACTTAATTTAAATTTGTTGGCAGAGAACTTGCTAAGCATCACTTTTCTTTCCTAAACTAATTTTATAAGATTGATTTTCATGTATTGGAAGTTAGTATAAATTGGCTCGTACCACTGTTAGTTCATTTGGTTTTAGAAATTTATTATAAATAAAAATTACTACAAAACGAAATTAATTGGATTAGTGTCCTCAGAAGAAAGGGTCGTGAACTCATTTAACTTTTTGATTTCATGTCACAAAACGAAATAAATTATCTTCATCGAATAACTTTATATCATATAATAATAATAAAATGTGAGTACTATAAACATACAGCATTCCTGCAAGTATAAGAGAATACATGATGGGTGTGGAGTTGAGATTATTTATGCATGCATTTCTGTATACACGCACAAAAGTATATACACAATTACATGCACATATACATACACACATGCATATATACACACATGCATATACATACATAGAGGCTCGCATATATTTACATAAATTTAGGTGCATATAGAGAGAAATGTATATATATATATATATATATATATATATATAT
>NC_068985.1:89762055-89762415 GCF_001194135.2 Octopus bimaculoides
TATATATATATATATATATATATATATATATATATATAGCTATATGTATGAATGAATGTGTATATACATATATATGTGTGTGCATATATATATGTATGTAGGTATATACACACATATATATGCCTACGCATATATGAATGATTATATATAAGCAGAAGCTATGAAAGAACGTTGACCAAACACCATTCAATTTTTTTTCTCCTTGTTTTTCTCCTTCTTTTCTCCGTATTCTATCTGTTGAAGAGCGTAGCTCGAAACATTAAAGACTTTCCGTATTCCCAAGCGTCCTACTAATACATCCTTTTGTTGCTTACACCACCTGTCCACGTCTGTTGTTGTTCTTTTTCGTACATTCTCCCA
>NC_068985.1:89762834-89765557 GCF_001194135.2 Octopus bimaculoides
CAAAACTCTGAAGAGACATGTATACATAGATAGAAGATATTATAAATCAACTAATCTATTTAAGTCGAAACAAATTCTTTTGGCTTGATATGGAATTTAAAAACAATTTTTTTGTTATATGATAATTATCATTATTTTTCTTTTTTTAGTTTCAGCTCACTGCTACGGCCATGCTGTGGCAATGCCGTTTTGCTACACTTTCATTATTGAGAGCATCATCTAACATGTGGCTTTTGGTGAATAAAGGAGTTTAATGTCGCTACCTTCGTTTGCACCCCCTTCCACGAGGTAGGTTCATCTGGGGCTATCGACAGGAAGCGATACAGTTTTGATTTGAAAACTCCTACACCAACTTTGTGTAGGTCCTTCAGGCTATTTGGTAGAATATTAAAAAGCTGTGGGTCCCTGCAACCCAGGCTGTTGCAGTAACTGGTCTTCAAGCGCGATTGCATTGCTGAGAACATTGGCACAGTGCGTGCCGACACGTTCTGGTATTTGTGTAGTTTTCAATGACAACATTTCACATACTCCTTTCCAGGATCTTCCGGGCGTATATTACTGCATATCTCTTTCGCCTTCGCTCCAAGGAGTAACGTATTAGCTCTTTCAGTTTTCTGTTGCAAGGAGCGATTTTCTTTCTGAAGTTTCGCTGCATTGCTTCAAGGTCCGCTACTAATTTTACAGTGTTGAATATCATAGCTGGGAGCAGTAATCCAGGCAGCTAAGGACGAATGTCCTCCAGAGAACCACCATGGTTTTCATTCTCTCTGGTTTTGAACGTTCTCAGAAATTCATCCAGCAAGCCGGCTGCACTTCGTCGTCATCATGGTAATGTGCACATGGAAAAAGGTATGATCATTCATGTCTATACCCAGATCCCTCACCGATTTAGGTTCTGGGATTGTAATCCCTCGTGGACTAGTGTACCCTGTAAGTTTCATTAAAAAAATGTTCCAACGGCGTATTATTCCAGTCAATATCATGTTTATTATAGAGATTATGTAACAAGTTGTACTTTACCCTTCTATATTTGATTTTGCATGTATTTTCCTTATTTTTGCAACACATAAGTCGTCTTAACACATTTCTGTGTACTAGACCTTTAGCTGTTATTTTTAGCATAACGAGTTGTTTTCTGGCGAGAGCTTCATTTGCCTCCATTGCCTGTTTGATGCTTCAGTAGAAATCTACGGATGCACAATCGCACAAAATGGAGAAAATGAAGTAAATATGGACGGAACTCCCCCGAGTGGGGAACAGTTTTCAAAAATAACTCCCTAGTGTTTTCCCCAAAATCCCTATGTCCCCGGAATCCACATGGTCCGAAGTGTATTTGTAGAGAATGTCATTAAAGATTATCCATTCTCTTGAAATTTAGAGGTATTGAACTGAACTCAGGTGAAATTTCCCAAATTCCCCATTCCACTCAACCCCCTCATAAAGCACTTTTCCCCCTAAGATATTGCATATTCGGATTCTTCATAATATAGCACATAGCCATAGAAAATTTCATTAAAGAATATCCATTTTTCTGAAAGTTATGATCTTCCTAATTAGGGTTTCGGGTGGAAATCTGTACTTATGCCGACAGAATATCGAAGTAAATGTGATGTAGAAAGTTGTTGTTCTCACACATAGACACATAGACTACGTTTGTCCTGTTTTCTTTTGTTTGGGGCTTTATCAGCGTGTATTTTGCGGTGCTATACATTCTCCTAGAATCGGTGCACAGTTTTAAAAGCATCTGAAGCAATTAGGTGCACTTTTCTGTCTCTCCAGTTGCGAAGCTTGTAAACGTTTCGACTATCTATCTTCTATAATTGTTTTCAGTTCTTGAAAATATTCTAAATTTTGTCTGTCGCCAGGATACAAATGTGCCTGAGGTCCTTGAATTTTTTCCCACTGATAAATAAGAAAGAATTGTATGTTCGAGTGTAATGGAAAAACGTATATATATATATATATATATATATATATATATATTAAGCTAGATAGCCAGAGGTGTTTCTGGGTTCTCTTGACGTTTAAATATTCGAATATTCAGAAAACGTTAAATTCTCACAGAATATTAAGATTTTAAGATAAATTTTAAAGAATAATTCAGCCGAGCAGAGTGTAAATAGTACATTTAGTTTCTTCAACTATTGACAGGTTGCAGCCGCGAAAAACATGTATTTTCGCTACGGCAGGTCCTTTAACGTAGTGTCTGATGCAAAGACTTCCATACGCACTTAAAATACACACACAAAAACGTATGCACACATATATATGTATCAATGTAAGCATGTTTATATAGATCTATATATACACTGACACATATATAGGTAGATAGATAAATAGATAGATAGATATTGAGATGCATACATACATACATACATACATGCATACATATATAAAATATACATGCATACATACATACATAACAACGTACATGAAGCATGGCTGGTATATGGAAGTATGTGTGTACATCATTGACACATGTAAATGATCATATATGTCTGTGTTTGTGAGTGTGTGTGTGTGTGTGTGTGTGTGTGTGTGTGTAGTATATGTCCGTTTTCATGCATATGTATATATACATTATAAGACATAAAAATAAATGCGCCATTTTAAATCCTAGCCAGGCTTATGGGCCCGGTCTCCCGGTTTCCCAGTTTCAATGGCGTATGTATTCCCCAGCTGGACGGGATGCCAGTGCATCGTAGCGTTACCCATTTGTAGCA
>NC_068985.1:89766064-89767510 GCF_001194135.2 Octopus bimaculoides
ATTGACACATGTAAATGATCATATATGTCTGTGTTTGTGAGTGTGTGTGTGTATGTGTGTGTGTGTGTGTGTGTGTGTGTGTATGTATGTATGTATGCAGATGTTCATGCGTGGTTACGTGGTTACGTGGTTCTGCAGCTGTTTATTTGTATGTATGAAAGTATACCGTGTGCTGTGGGGATTATATTTGTGCAATAAGACATGGAATTACTCACATCTACAGAAACGGATGTATAAATAGTCATATATAAACACTGAAATTATATTCAATGGCACCAATATAATTAAGATACGTGATGAAGTCTAAAATTCCTGAAATCACGCAGAAATAATCATATTAGACAGAAAACTGTTTGAAAATGAGTTATTCATTGAATATTAAAGAGACGAAATCTATATTCAAAAGTTTGGAATGTACAAAGTCATCTACACAAACAGAACAAATTAATTTTCTGAAATGTTATACACATTTACACACACACACACACACACACACATACACACACACACACACACACACATACACACACGCGCGCACACATACACACACATACACACACACACACACGTACAATCACACACACACGCGAACTCACACAAACACACACACATGCACACACACATACACACATACACACACTCACTCACACACACATACGCAGACTCTTAAACACACATTGACACAAAGCGATATGTTTTTATGTATAATGCAAACATGCTTACATACATATACGTATTTACATATATATACTCAATGGCACACGCACACACATACACACACACACACACACACACACACAAATATATAGATATACATACATACACATATGTGTGCGGTGGTGGTGCGAAGGTTCGTGTGTGTGTGTGTGGTGAGTTAGTATTTCGTTCTAAGTCACGCCAGAAATAGATTAACCTCTCGTAATTTCTCAGCATGAAATATGATATAATGATTTGGAATTATTACCTGTTTTCCCTAAAAATACATTTGAAAATACACTCTTTGACATTTAGAGTTCGATATACGAGGTCCCTTAAACTAAATGGTCTAACTATGTTCCTGTGTATCACACACACCAGAATTACTTCACACACATTTTGTCTTCATTTTCCATGTTAGGTTTTATATAATTAGAAATGGCATGTTGCTATGCTTTTTGGTACAGCTACATTTATAAGTGCAGCAGCGACCATTCTGTGATTTTGAAGTAAACTTCCCAAACATTCAGTGCTGGGTCAGTTCTACTTCTTGAAGTTAGGCAAGTGTCTATGTTTTTTTTCCGATGCTGACATCATGCAATAGTTATAAATGTGTCTTCAGGCACTTCCAAGTTAAATTCAAGAGCTGAGCAGGCTGTTCCATAACCTCTCTTCACCTTAATGGACAGAGAATCAGACCACACACACACACACACACACACACACACACACACACACACACACACACAC
>NC_068985.1:89767966-89768824 GCF_001194135.2 Octopus bimaculoides
ATATTCCTGGAATTAGCGCGCCAAAACGAAGACTTTTGAATTTTACCATTAAGCTGTAATTAGCAGAAGCATATACACGCGCACCTATGGCGGTGGGCAACTTTGTATGGGGTTCTGATGATTATGGTTGCATTACAAATCAGGCTGAAGAGAAATAGACAGTCGGTAAGATTGTTAAATTTTGAAACCGGTCCCTGTTTAATAATGTTCCTTTTTCGGTGATTTTAAACGTCTTGCCCGCTTACGTTTTGGTATCACGTTATATTTCATGTTGAGAACAATTTAGTTCTTATTGGACACAGGATGTGATCTATTTCTAGCACATTGAATGTCTACGTTAGTGGTCAACGTCATATATAAAATATATATATATATAGATAGATAGATAGATAGATAGAGAGTGAGAGACAGACATACATACATACAGACAGAGAGAAATGAATCACATATATATTTGTGTATGTGTGTATATATATTCACAGTATGTTTTCTATGAGCGTAATCAGAGAGGGGACATATTGTTGCAAGAATCCTTTCGTGGGGAAATTCTGCACTGAATATTTTTTTCTGATTCCATATCAATATTCATTAATCTGTTTATGTTTTAAAATACATACTTTTTAAAAATGTATTGAAATAAGAAATTACTATTAATGATTCAATTGGAGTATAGCATTATTTTGTAATAAAAAATATTTCGGAAATTAATTATATGTAACGGATGAGCTGTAATTAATCCTTTGTCGTTTTCAGGTGGAAATATTATTTCTAAGTATGAACAAAATCTTTATTCAAAATGCACGTACAATACTATATTTTGTGTTTGAATTATTGTGTTTTAAAATTAAATATAATTAA
>NC_068985.1:89770367-89771537 GCF_001194135.2 Octopus bimaculoides
ACTCCAACATCCTCACCACAGACCCACACCCCACCCTCGCATCTCCACACTCCCCCCACGCTTCCCCACATCCCAGCACCGCCACACTACTGCACATACTACCACACCCCATTTACACAACACCGCACACAGTACCACTGACCACTTCCCAGCTCACGCACCATCATCCATACACCCACACATTACAGACGCACACACACGCACACATCAACACGTCAAAGTCACCAGCCCATATCCACACGCACACACACACACTCTCACATGCACACGCACGCGCACCTTCGTTTTGTCATCATCAATACTTTATTATCTCCCCTTCTTCCTAGCTCTCCTGTCTAAGAACCTCTGTCCAGCGAGTCACCATGTTTGACCATCTAGTTCCAAAACATTTATTTAACTCTTTCTGTTTATTTCATCGTGTTCCTTTCTGTTCAAGTGCATAAGCTCAAAAGGTTAAAGTCTTTCCCACTTTCCCGAATGTCAAACTAATACACCTGATGTTGATCATACACCTGCCTTCCTCTTTTGTTTGTCTACACATGTGTCAGATTCATCGTTCTCCATAACCTTTTGAAACCCATGCGTACGTCATACGCATTTCCAAATTATTATCTGCATTAAACAGGAACTGAATATCTTATAATACATCAGCAAAGCTAGCAACAGCATAATCTCAAGACTGCCCAACACATAGGTATTTAAAACATGAGAAATTATTTCTGCTTTTATTTGTATTTAAAAAATGCTATAGGTGTACACTCCTTTCAGCATACCAAAAATTTATCGGCAAGTAGGAATTAGTATCGAACTCAAGATCTACATTTTCCAATACGTAATGATGTTGACGCTTTTTTCTTCACTTCGAATTTCTGTAGCTTAGAGCAACGCGAAGGATATTTGAAAAATGTATAGACCCCGTGTACATACTTCGGGCTATACTTTCACGTCGAGGCTAAATATATATTAATAAAAATATGGTTGCAATTTCATTTGCATCCGCATCCATATTCCGTATATTTATTTATTAACGTAGATACATAAGCACTCACATTTTTGCATAAACACGTTAACACACACACCCTCTTTCCATCTATCTCTTTCTCTCTCTCCATCCCTCTCTCTCGTTATATATATATATATATATATATATATATATATATATATATATAT
>NC_068985.1:89772079-89777877 GCF_001194135.2 Octopus bimaculoides
AGAGAGTGTCAGAGTGATAGATATAGACATATACATACATACATACATGCATGCATGCATACGTATATACATATATATTATACAATAGGTAGTCACATTATACTAACTTATATATCTATGCATGTAGCTGTGATTAAAACGTGATCCGAAACTGCAGATAACTCTTTAAAAAAAACAAATCTAAATTAAATAAAAATTACTATCCCAGATGTGTTTCAGAACAATCTATTTTTCATAACCCTGGGCTGTTCGAAAATAGACAATCATTCAACGAGGGCATTTAGAACTCCTTTGCGATGGTAAGCCTATAATGAGCTTCCATGCTGAGAACATCTTCTTAATCTGTACCACGCTGGCCCAACTGGTGTGACCCTCTAGATATTACACTCTGTTCCTTCGTTTTATTTCCTGTTGTTCCTAACGCACACGTTCACACACACACACCACATATACACACACATGTGCACATACACACTAATTTCACACATATATATTCACATGTAAATTACAATTTTGTATAAAGAATTCCTAATGAACTTTTCAAGTAAATTACTACACGCTTCCGACAAATATGAATATTCTTTCTGTTATTATACATCTTCCCCCAATTTAGCGAACTGGCAGAAACATTAGCACGCCGGCCGAAATACTTAACCGTTTTTCGTCTGTCTTTTTGTTCTGAGTTCAAATTCCAACGAGGTTGAATTTGCCTTTCTTCCACTCGGGATCGATAAATTAAGTACCACTGGGGTTGATCTACTCGACTGGCGTCCTCCCCCAAAATGTTTGTCCTTCTATCGAGAGTAGAAAAGTTTTTTATCTCTTCCACCTTATGTTGCTGCACTTTACTATTTCAAGGTTAGACTGTATCTCACCCAAGCAATCCCCTATCTCCTCCTATCTCCCTCTCTAACTCCCTCCCCATCTCTCCCACATGCCTCCCTCTCCTCTCCCACTCTCTGATACACTTATCTCAACAGAATTACAACTTCCGTCTAAGCTGTCAATTGAAACACTAATTTCATTCATATCTGTGTATGTTTCAGAGACTTTTGGACTCGGTGCAACAGAAGCTCATAAATTCCTGTAGATTCAATTCGATATTAACATTACAATAAGCGATGCTATACACACGCACGCACACACATCTGTGTGCTGTTAATGGCATTTTAATCCCCGATACTTCTGTCAAAAACGGGAAGGATACGTAAGGCATTGTTGCAGTTGAATATCTGATGTGGTTACTACAGGCACTGATGTGTGCTTTCAGGGTCACCTCAATCCATCGGCACCCTGGATCTCTCCTACTATGTATAGCCGGTTTCTTCTGAGACAATTTGGTAGAATGAAACTGTTTGGAAGCCATTCTATGTATATGCCCATGTGTGGATGGGCATTGGCCCAATGGTTATGGCAACGGACTCACTGTTGTAGGATCGCGGTTTCGATTCCCAAACCGAGCGTTGTCAGTGTTCATTGAGCGAAAACACCTGAAGCTCGACGGGGTTCCGGCAGGGGATATTGGCAAACCCTACTGTACAGTTTCAACACAACTTTCTCTCATTCTTTCTTCCTGTTTCTGTTGTACCTATATTTCAAAGGAGCCAGCCTTTTCACACTCTGTGTAACGCTGAATTTCCCCGTGAACTACGGTAAGGCTACAAGTGTCTGTGGAATGCTCATCCACTTGCACGTTAATTTCACGAGCAGGCTGTTCCGCTGATTGGATTAAATGGCACCCGCTTTATCATAACCGACGGAGTGCCACGATATGCGCATATGTGTGCGCGTGCGCATCTCTCTCTCTCTCTATGAATGTGTGTGTATGTGTCTAGCTGTGTATATCTGTTTGGCTTTGTGCGGTATTGGTGCGTTTAATTCTGCTCTACTTAGCTTTCGGACAGAAGACAGCAAGTAAAAGTATCAGAAAACAAAAAAAAAAAAAACCCGTTTCAAAAACCGATTATAGCAGTGACTCGATCAATTCCTAGGGATATCTGAAGAAGGAATTTTTATACTCCAAAATATTATATCAGACTATGGATGATTAACTTATATTAAGTTATTATAGTGCAATGTTGTTATTACAGTGCATTGTTGAGCCATTCAATATACTTTTTTCTTTAAAAAAACAAAAGGAATAAAAACAAGACTTGGATCTGTTAATCCGATAAACTCTTCCCGGTGGTACACGAGTATGACCGAAATACAATTGACAGAAAGGATAAAAAATAAAAGGTAATTTCTTTCCAAGTGAGAAATTCTTTGAACTGAAATTCAGAAATCTTCGTTGTATTCAGTCTATCATCTTGTTGCCGAATGGAGTTTGAACGTACAACATCTCTGTTAGGTTACCTTCCAAAATTGTATTCTCAATTACGTTATATATCAGTAGGATTGACTGCGCGTGGCGCATAGTGTTTAGTTTATTAAGTTCACGATCGTAATGCCCTGAGTTCGATACACGGAGACGTGTTGAACCTTTTAGCGTGACACTTTGGTTGAGGTTACTCCAGTGCACCCAGCTGGTCAACATGTTTAATACCTGTATTTCAAAGGACGAACCATGATTTATTCTATATCCCTGCTGAATATCCCTGTGAACTGCAACGAATGTACCCGTGTCTGTGGATTGCTCAGCCACTTGGTCGTTAATTTCAATAGCAAACTCTTCCACTGATCGTATCAAATGGAATACTCGGGATCATATCCTATAGAGCGTAATATTTTTTTTTATATATCAGTAGGAAATATGTTGCATGTATTTAAAGTTCAAATTGCTTTGTTACAAACCACTCCCTATCCTTGTTCCAGTGATTATTCTGTTTCTTACATCTCTTGCCTACAAGCTGGAAATTTCGTCCCATAAATCTCTAATAATGATCTTGAAAATGATAATGTAATGATTGGCATATTGATATATGAAAGTGTTTCCTTGGGATTTTCTGGATAAGTCTCCATATAATGACTAAGGATATATTATACCTTCAACTTGAAAAAGGCCTGCTTAAATGTCCCCTGCCTCTTTAGAGGTAGCTGTCTTACTGTACTGTTCTCTAACAGAGAATATTTTTATTTGAATGCACCAAGGGGGCATAAGTCGTGACTACACCCATCGAAAGTCAGTGGTAGCCTGCAGGACCTAGACTTTTGGCAGAGTATATGTTTGATTTGGTTTCTAAAATTTGGGGGCTGAAAAACAGAGAAAAAAGCAACACTAAAGATTGCTTATGGAATAGCAGAAACGGAGATGACTGGTATCTGATGTAATTTCCTATGCCCATGATTTCACGTGAACACTTAATGTTTCCTTGATGTGCATGTATGTATACGGTGATATACATGAAAGTAAATATTCAGTGTAATTTGTTTTAGTTCACGAAAAAGAGAGTGTTTGTTATAGCAATTTAATGAAAATTGATTCAGCGAATGCTCAATGAATTGTTGGTCTGGTTTTGGCACCAGCTTGGGCGCATTACGGTGTCGTGAATTCGCAAGAGACTAACATAAAATATTAGTGATGCATTTAGCTAATGCGTTCATGTATACTTTTTGAAAACATATTTTTCGGTACGCATTAAAATATTTGATTCACTATAAATTATTAAAAAAAAAATATTCTTTCAATTTCCAGAAACTTGCAACGATGTAACAGGAACACAATTGGCTGAAAATCAACAATGATATCTTACATTGAATTACAAGTTACCGTTTATGTGTTTATTTTATAGCAATATGGCTACTTGGCTTATATTTCAGTTCATACAATTTACGTTCTATTTATTGTCTTCCATATTCTCTCTTTGCAGAATTAATATGTTTGAACTTCATGACAGAAGTGATGTCCCTTTATTACCTTTTGAAGTTGTCCCGTGTTTAGGTAAACATTGTACTTTATAACCTTGTATGATCAAATGAAATCATTGACTGTTAGCTTTGATGCATTATTTGAGTCATATCACGTAGTTTCTTGGTAAAGGTTCTTCACTTCAAACTGTCCCAATCTATTCAACCGAAAATAAGGACCATTCTGCTGTTCAGGAAGTTTTTTTCTGCTAGATCATCTCCCTTTCTGCGTTTTTTTCTCACTGTACCCTTATCTACTTCGCACTTTCCAGCTGTATCATTCTAGATATATAGTTGAATCACTGCCGAGTAGTCCAAGTATCTTTTGCACACTCCGTCTTTAACCAGGATCAGATGCTGAAGTTGATTACGGTTGAAAGACACATAGCTCTTCAATGCGCTTCCAAGAAAATTAAGAAACCTAAACAATGTAGGTGTGGATGTCTTCGAAAAGTGATTGGGCATTCTCCTAAGTATGTAACAAAATGAACCAATATCACGGCATGAAATATAGATTAGGGCAACTCTGTCTAACTCATTCATCCACCAAATAAGCCAAGAATAAGGAAAAACGCAAATACAACAATGGTGATACGAGATCCGCACACTCTGAAATAATCAGGCTAATTATAAAACTGCGAAAATGGTATAAAATCTCACAGGTAGTCCAGGATGGCCACAGCCTTGTGCCTAAAAAGAATAAAAGAAATAAAATAAAATTTGTTTTTGTGTGCGTGCGTCTGTGCGCGTGCGTCTGTGCTGTCAAGTGCATGCATGTGTGCGTGTGTGTGTGTGTGTGTGTGTGTGTGTCGGTGTGCGTGCGTGTGTGTCGGTGTGCGTGTGTGTGTGTCGGTGTGCGTGTGTGTGCGCGTTTGCTTTGCATGTGTGTTTACGTATGGATGGGTTTCGCAGCTAAAACATCCCCGCCTCTTAATTAAAGCTGTAACATATCAGATAAAGTTTTAAAATTCAGAATCCACAGGGCATTGAAAGAGTGGTATTATTGTCAAATTCAATAATATTGTGTCTTTAATATAATCCATCTCGGAAATTAATATTTGAAAATCAGTAATCCTTGGATTTTCTTCTCCTACTGGAATTGGTATCTGTTTTATCCTTGCAGTTAGCAGCTAACCATGTGCGTTAATCCTTGATATGGTATCTTCTACAAAGAGATACAGCGCTTTCACATCAGAATAAGATGAGCTATTTCTCATTCAATTCGCTCAGATAATTTCTACTGGAATCCAGTTATTAAATATTTACAAAGTGTAGGTATAATGATTATATCTAATCTCCCATTTCGTTAACCCAGGATTGAATGATCAGTAAATATTGATATTATCTAAACCTAAGTTTCATTTAAGTTTACATTATATTTTCATCTCTTTTAAATCTATTCAGCTAAATTTTGACATGGATTGCTGTTTGTCGATACCAGTAAAACAAACATGATCAATGGTTGATTATGATGTATATAGAACATACTTCCACAGATAAAATAAAGTGTAACAAAGGGATATGTAATAATGTATATAGCAGAAATAAACGTATAGCCAATCCTTTGTGGAAGATGTAAATTATAGCGGAATCCATATAACGGATGCATTTCTTATGTTATTCTTCCAATGTGGCTGCACTTGAACCTTGTAAATTGTAACTTAGAATATTCTTGCCATAAAAGCGATATCCTACACTTCAAAATCCAACTGCACAGTGAATATAACTGTGAAGTATATATTAGCATTGAGGGATCGTGTAATGTAATTTAGAACAGGGTATAGTTTAGATGCGTTGCGGTGATCTGTATAAAGAACTGAGGTGCATGATATCCTGGGTGCTATTTAACTAAATATGTGTTTGTATATATGTATACATACATACATATACACACACATATATACATATTTGTGTATATATATATATATATATATATATATATATATATATAT
>NC_068985.1:89778160-89779892 GCF_001194135.2 Octopus bimaculoides
AATTTACGAAGAGAATATAAACATATAAACATATTTTAATTATATATACACATATATTTCGGGGAGAATTAAGACTAATGAGAAAATAATGTTTTTCCATTGTCATTATGAAATGATAAAGCAGCTGCAAAAGCGGTTTTGCACAAACCTGATGTATACTAATGCATTATTTGTTTAATTCATACATAAATGAAGTGATAACTATGCTATATACATATTGATGTGTCTCCCACATTTCTTATTTATGTATTACTATACAATTCGTCTCTCACCGTTGTCTTTATTGCGTTTATGTTTTCTTATTTTCAACTTCTACATTTCGTGAACCGCAACATATTGCTGAAATGAATTCTACTTCAGTATAGTTAACTATCATCGGTAATTTGAATTCATTTCCTTCCTAAGTGGGACATAGAATCTAATGTTTCTATTTGACTAATATCTCTCCTCGTATTTTCGTTATTTTTAATTCATCTAACTAATATCTATGTTTATTGATTTGAAATTTTATCACAAACCCAGCAATATCGTAGAAGGGTGTCAGTCAATTACATCTACCCCAGTGCATATATATATATTCATGCATATGTGTGTGCATATATATATGCACGCACATATGTAAGTACACACACATGCATAAACACGTACATCACACACACATAGACATATATATATATACGCACGCGCATATGTATCTACGGATATATAGAATCGATCCGATACATAGTGTAATATATCCTGCTATACAGATAATGGTATTTCTGTTTGGTTTGAAATCCTCTTTTATTATGTTGTAAATGTATGTAAATATTGGATAGATATTGCTTTCAAAATTTATTTCCACCTAACAGTTAGAGTATTTCTCACAAATTGATATCAGTAAATATGTTGGAAAATATTTACACGAGTTAATGCAAATATTCTTTCGATTCGATAAGATCACGTCAAATGAAAAAGTTATTAAAATATTCATGGTCATTTCTGGATGATTGCGAAGTTCATATAAAAGAAGGCTTTCAAATATTAATCAAATCCGATTCCAGAATCGACGAATGAAATTTAATCAACTTTATATTTCTGCAACGCTGCAGTATTTACTGTAGACATTTTGTGCCGTATTTATTCTCGTTCTTCAATGCAATCATGAATGGATATGCACATCTTACATACACATCTTACACACCCACACAAACACACACACATACACGTATGTATATAATTATAGATATATAGATATATATATACATGTATGTATATGTATATATTTATATACGTTACACTTACATACATACATACATACATACATGCATACATACATATACATTACATACAACCTGTGGGACCAGTTATGTCCATGAGATATATTAAGTTATTATTTCTACAGTGTTTGAATTGATAATTCGATTTCAGATCTGGAGATCCCAACATTTATTAATTTTAGTAATTTTGATTTTCTATTTTGCGTTGTTTAATTCTCCGTTACGCACACACACACACACACACACACACACACAGACGCGCGCACACACACACACACGCGCGCGCGCACTCACACACATACACAAACGCATATATATATATATATATATATCGAGGTTCAGTTTATGTGTACGAAATCTACACACCAAGGCTTCAATCAGCCCGGCCCAATAGTAGGAACATGTGCCCAAGCAGTCATGCAGTTGGAATGAACCTGGAACCATGTAGTCTTGAAGAAAACTTCTGACCACAT
>NC_068985.1:89780510-89782745 GCF_001194135.2 Octopus bimaculoides
ATTAATAATAATAATAATAATAATAACAATAATAATAAGGGGGAGGAGGAAGAAGAAGTGGAGGAGGAGGAGGAGGAAGAAGAAGAGGAGGAGGAGGAGGAGAAGAAGAAGGAGAAGAAGAAGAAGAAGAAGAAGAAGAAGAAGAAGAATGCGGGAATTCTATGATAGTAGGATGTTAAATAAAATTGACTTGTGGATGGATGTTGTGATTGAATTCTAGATTTAATCTATTTCTTTTTGCAATCTACAGCTGGTTAATATATAAATATGTGTAGGTATATGTTAGAGTAAGATGTGTTATTCAGCTTAGGATAACCTTGAATGAAGAGGATAATGATCAACACCAATACTTCTTTGACCAAACTGTCTTTTCGTTTCTCTCTATCTTCATTTATAATTGCACCTTTCCTTTTTCCTTATAGACACATATTTGCTTTAGTAAAATTTGGTTCTTCTTTCTAGGAAGGCATAACGACGTCATACTGGCTCCCATCTCAGTTCGACTCTATATAGGCAATAGACAAATATATAAACTTATTTTCTCTTTGTCATATATTTTAACTAACTTCTGTGGAAGTCATTTACTGACATATATAGCTGATAACCTTTTAACACGAGAAACCATCAAATGTTATTTTATTTTGTACTGAAGCATCTCAACTTTTATCTGTCAGCAAAATATAAATCAATGGCGAAGACAAGTCTAGTTTTGATTTTATACATCAACTTGCATGAAATCTAACAATATCCCCCATTTTTTTTTATAAATATTAATTGATGGCTAACATATTCTCACTTTATTTGTTAGTTTATTGAATGATAGAGTGCATATGTAGGAAACCAACAGAAGTACACACAGATGTGGAATATATGGACATATTAACACTCGCATTTTTCACTTTGTTGAAATTATCATATACCAGTAAACTTTCTCAACTCATCCCTCAGTAGGATCATATATCTTGGCATTAAAAGTAGGATGGGTTAGAAATAAATAATTCCGTTCGAAACACAGAGAACAGCGCTCTTAAAGATTACTACGTGTCTAAAAAACGCTATTTAAGACTTCATAGAATATAATTTGCTTTCCGTGTGTACGTCGTTATTCCGATGCATAGAGTGAACCATCCCGTTGCATTGTGCAGCCTGAGATGTAAAAACAGATGATCGAGTGAGAATGTTTACCTCCACTAATTTGCTGCGATTCATAGCTACACCTACGAATGTTGAAACATGTCTGAACATATGCATGAAGAACATGTAGAATAAAAATGGAATGTATCAACATGGTAGAAGGTCTCTACAAAAAATGTGGTTAAACAGATAATGGAATTTATACATATTGTGGTATAAACATGATCGTAATTGTAATTAACGAATTGCTTTGTGTTTACTCGAAAGATCTCATTAACGGTGATCAGTAATTAAATTTTCAAAGAATTAGGAGTGATATTGAGAGCGACGAGGTGGCAGAGTTGTTAGCACAGAGGGCAAAATGAACAGCGACATTTTGTCAATACTTTCTTTCTCAGTTTAAATTCCTCAGAGGTCGACTTTACCTTTTATGCTTTCGCGAAAGCACAGGGGTACTTGAGCAGAGGGGTCGATGTGCTTGACATAATCTTCTTTCAAAATTGCTAGCCTTGTACCAAAATTTGAAAACGATATTTAGATCATCATAGTCCTTTATCTTACGACATTTACTCAGTGGCTGTGTGGTAAGTAGCTTGTTAATCGACCACATGGTTCCGCGTTCAGTTCTACTGTGTGGCACTTTGGGCGAGTGTCTTCTACTATGGCGTCGGGTCGACCAAACCCTTGTGAGTGCATTTGGTAGACGGAAACTGAACGAAGCCCGTCGTATATATGTGTATACATATATATATATGTATAAGTATGGGTGTGTCTGTGTTTGTCCCCCAACATCGCTTGACAACCGATGCTGGTGTGTTTACGTCACCGTCACTTAGCGGTTCGGCAAAGAGACCAATAGAAGGTTTCGGCCAATGTTCTCTCCAGCCTTTATCAGATGTCCTGGAGTGTTTCGAACCTGGGTCCTCATTCCTAAGGTATTTTTCCGATCTTCTTCTTCTTCTTCTTCTTCGTCTTCTTCTTCTTCTTCTTCTTCTTCTTCTTCTTCTTCTTCTTCTTCTTCTTCTTCTTCTTCTTATTATTATTATTATTATTATTATTATTATTATTATTATTATTATTATTATTATTATTATTATTATT
>NC_068985.1:89784947-89786692 GCF_001194135.2 Octopus bimaculoides
AGTAGTAGTAGTAGTAGTAGTAGTAGTAGTAGTAGTAGTAGTAGTATATCATCGAAAAATACCTCAGGAACGAGAACCCAAGTTCGAAATTATACCCAGAACACCTGATGAAGGCTGGAGGGTATATCAGCCGAAACTTGTTAACAACAAACAAGATGAGGACAAATATTCGTCAATTGTAAATAATATAAATAACGTGCACATTATATAACTCTATAAATCTTATATATATATAGAACTTTAGAAATCTTGTAGGGATCGTATTTAGTCATTGCACATATGGAAATGCAGTAGCCACTACGACATTCGTATTTTTAGCATGGCATTTTTATGCTTCGTCAACGATAACTGTCGGCAGCCTGGAAGTTTTAGATTCATAACCACAGTTGTTTTATCACAGAGTTATGACCTGCAAAATGTAGGAGGTAGATTGAGCGTGGAATGAGCCGTCGTTGATTAATTTTTTTTTAATTATTCATACAGAACTTAGCTACAAACGGTCAGCGAATATTCCTTGTAGCTTTTCCCATGCTTACGCGAATTGTTATATGTATGTTGTCGAAAGCAAACAAAAAAAAAATTAAAAAGTCTGAAAACTCTTACACTTGATCCGGGAGAACATTGACAATGTGGTAGCTAGCGGCGAGGGAGCTTTCCCAATATATGACAGGTATGTATTACAGTTATGTTCATGAAGTGCCTTCCTCTCGGAATCGAACCAAAGTCCTTACTTTGTTGAACATTTTAACCCTAAGAACAAGAACATACTCTTTTAAGTCATTTATATATTTACAGCATCATGACTGGCGTTATCGCGATGGTTTGACGTGCTAAAAATAGCAGTATGTCTTAATACTTTCAACTTCTATTTAATGCTTTTTTATGAAGTCATATTCAATTGATTATATATATTTAGGTGAATTTATAACTTTTTCTCGTGTCGAAGTGTAATAACTATGATGCTAACGGTGAATATCCAGATGCGCTCTTCTTATTTTCTGCTTATCTATTTCTACAGTTACACTGCTTCTATCTCGGTGTTAGTGGATTTACTTTGATGTTTGTTTTCTTTCTTCATCACATCAAAGGTTTCCACAGATAATTTGTCGTTGTTTTCGTTATCTGTTTCAGGTTCTTCAGTCAGAGCTTTACAAGTTTACGATTTAATGATTAAATATTGTCACTGCGTTTGTTGTCTAAATATTTACCGTGATAACGTCAGTTTCGAAAATATCACTTTGGCGTTCGACTATGCTGATCGTTGTAAACTTAGAATAGAACAGAGTCTTTCATTTCGTCTGCAAGTCGATATCAAGCTTGTTTCTTACGTTTCTCTGATCACAGTATTTGAAGTTGATAATTAGATCAATGTTTAGTGTGATATCGTACTTGTTATAATGTAATCTGGTTGAATGTTGCATAGTTTCATACTTCATTCTTGTACAGTTCAGTAATTTTATTTCGTATTGAACACCGATTATTTACTACACTTTTTTGAAAGGTAGCTCTTAATTCACTCTTTCACGAGTCTCATACCTACGTTGCTTTTGGTATTCCCTTCAACCGTGTTCGTTTTACCCCCATCTTTGAAATTTCCTCTCCTGCCACGAATGCTTAGTTAGGTTTACTATCTTTGATAGCATCAATTAAGTATTTCATCAAATTACATGACTTTGAAGTGTAATATATATATATACACTTCGAATATATATATATATATATATATATATATATATATATATATA
>NC_068985.1:89787095-89787805 GCF_001194135.2 Octopus bimaculoides
ATATATATATATATATATATATATATATATATATATATATATATATATATATATATATATACATATATGTATACATTTGTGTGTAGGAAAAGCCAGATCATGGCTATTGACTTCTTATTCCGTTAATTTATTTTTCTTACATATCCGTCAGTATTTTGTAGCACATGATGTCACTCTCTACATCCAATCAGTAAATGCCATCAAAAGCAAACACATCACGAGAAATATACCAACGATAAACACAAAATACAAGAGCAAAACTAGCTGCAACCACAATGAAATAACTAAAATGCTGTAATATTATTTGCATTTGTCGCAAACGATTGAATCAGAGTTGGAAACATTTTGCTGCCAAAACCTACTAAATCTCACGATCATAGTTTTAGTTCCATAATAAAAGTTTTTAAGAGAAGTGAATTTATTAGTGAATTCGAAATTTTTTCTACTTCACATAATAGAAAAGCTACGGTATTTATCTTTAGTTTGTAACATTAGTTTCGTATTATGCCTTCAACGAAATATTTCTATGCTATATTTTCTCACTATTTTGATATATATTTTAGTAAATTATTCTTTCTTTGATATGGCATTGTAGCAGTTAACTTTTCAATCGATATCATTTTCCTTTTTCTATAATTAACTCAATGTTTAATTAGATTTGATGAATTCGTTCTACACGGATTCATTCATTTCAGTGCATATATATATAT
>NC_068985.1:89793688-89795210 GCF_001194135.2 Octopus bimaculoides
ATTGGGCGTGGTTGTGTTTGCGCGTTCATAATTGTGTGTCTATGCACGCGAGTGTTAACTGTAAAATTGTAGTGACAAAAAATGTTGAGACAAATTGTGAAAGCTATAAATAATTTACAACGTAACGAATAATATATTTCCATTAGAAATTATTTATGTTTATTTTATCTATATTCTCCCGGGAGGTCCTCTAGTCGTGAAGAATATACGAAAATGTGCGTTGTGTGATATTTGTGATATTTTATCATTTTAAGTGATATGATAATGAAATTGTCCTAAAGAAGAAATTTGTTAAAAAAATAAATTTATTGGCCAATGGAAAAGTGACATTGCATATAATTAGCTGTAGTAATTTATTTATATACCAACCCGTCACCTGCCGGTGAAAATGCTCTGTAGCGAAATTGTTTAAACGACATATATATTTACTCTGGTGAAAATGCAGTTATTTTGAATAACCTGTGGCTTCTGAAAGATGTGTTTAAAGATAAATTCACCTGCATAATTAATCGAGTAAACTTTAAATAGATTACCATCGGCTATTTTCTTTTTTATATTTCAATATTTTTAATTTTTGAAAATTTAGTTTATAATCATTCGCCGGTATTGCAGCTGATGAGAACGTACCTCAGCTTAATGTGGTACGAAATAGATAGTTCTAGCGATAAAGCATACTAAAGTTATGTGAATCTTTTAGGAAATGAACAAACGAAAGTTAAAGTAGAAACATTAATGGTATGGATATAATGTTTGGTTAAGTTTATAAAGGATCATGTATTTTCGGTTCAATAGAAATCCAAAAGCACACATGTGTTTTGGAAATAATTCATAGGAGGAATAGCATTGTGTTCTACAGTTCTATATTTAAGAGATAAATAATTATGTACGTTATTTACAATATTTACTTTTTACGGATATCTGTCCTCATCTTCTTTGTTGTTAACATAACGTGTCGGCTGATATAACCTCCAGCCTTCATCAGGTGTCTTGGGGATATTTTGAACCTGTGTTCTTATTTCTAATATAATTTTCGATGTTATTATTATTATTATTATTATTATTATTATTATTATTATTATTATTATCATCATTATTATCATTATTATTATTATTATTATTATTATTATTATTATTATTATTATTATTATTATTATTGAGGTCAGTGCCTCGAATCGAACTTGGAATCATGGGGTTAGTAGCCGGCGCTCTTATCCACTACGCCATATGCCGTGGAATGTGAACGCAGGTTCGTAAGTTCCCCAAGGCACCTGATGAAGGCTGGCGGGTTATCAGCCGAAACGTTGTGTTGACAACAAACAAGATGAGGACAAATATTCGACAAATGTAAATGAAGTGAAAAATGTACATAATTCCTCATCTCTTAAGTATTCAACTGTACCGAATTTGTTTGTTAACAGGAAACTATTATATCGATGTGCTTTCAAAGTAATTTTCGTTGTGTTAAAGTCTGTCAGAAACAGTTATCAAAGCGATTGATACTGACTCGTGTGCAATATACAGA
>NC_068985.1:89799952-89801536 GCF_001194135.2 Octopus bimaculoides
ATATAGATATGTGTGTGTGCTTGTATGTATATCATTGTATGTATGCATATATGTATATATGTATGTGTACATATCGTAGTGCATCGTTCCCCACAGAATGTAAATTATGTTACTAAGTACTTAAGCGAAATAAATTATCCTCGTAAAACGAGAATATATTGTGAAGGAAAATTGGCGATAGTCAACTTACAAAATGTCTATAATGTATGTAATAACGCATATAGTTGAAAGTAATGTAATAATGAACCGTTTCTACAATAAAAACAATGTAGAGTCGACGCTACGCAGAAGTTACCCAATAATAATCAAACTGTAAATTGAAGGAGTGTCGCTAACGCATTTAATGTATTTACCAGAACTATCAAGGGAGTGTGAGGCGCAGTTTTATAGATTTCAGCGAAGTTTGTCTTTCCATTTCTAAATTATTTGGGTTCGTATATTTTCGTTTATATTTACTACATACAGAGGAATAACACCACGTTTTATCATGATTCAAATACGCACATAACCGTTGAATATTCAGCGCTCCAAATTTATTTCATCTAAGCTATAAATATGAAGCTTGAAGTTCAGACTGTTAGCAAGATCAATGAATAAACGAATGTTCGTCTGTATCAAAAGAAACCACCAACGAAACAAAAATAAATAAGTAAATAAAACGTTAATAGATGATATAGGTTTTGGCAATTACCTCATAGATACCTATATATTATTGGCAGTGTGGTGAAATCCACTAAAATACATATACAGCTGTTAAACGCAAAAGTGCTTTCATGTTTATGGCATTCTTTGCCTACCGATGTGCTTGAAAACCATCAGATTTATATTCATATTTTCTAATGACCATAAGTATTGGCTGTGTTCCTCTGATCATTTTCGAATCAATCATAATGATGATGGTGCTAGCGATGATGACGACGTTGAAAATGAAGACTGCAACAATAACGGCATCGACGTTTGGCGGTCATCGAGATGAACAAGATGAAGCCGGCCGTCATCATCAGCAATGTCGCCGACAATGTCACTTCGTCAACAACGTCCTACTGCTCTCGACTACTCCTCGCCGTTCACTTTATCCACCCTCCTCCAAATCATCATCAATTATCGCCATCACCATCATTATCAACACCAACATCATTACCATAATCATCAACGACTCTACTGACACAAGCCATCGTAACCACCACCATCATCATCATCATCACCATCATCGTCATCATCATCATTGTAATAATCATAATTATGATTTTCACCATCATCAACTTAGTTCCTCTAGAACCAATCGTCGTCTTTGTAAATTTCATTACCATGACTATTACCAACACCACCACCATCACCACCACCACCACGAATTGTCGTCGTTTCTTAAAAGTTTGTGTTTATTTGCCTTTCTAGATTACAAGATAATCGGTCTGCAGTAAAATCTATATATCTATCTATTTATCTAACTATCTATCTACCTATCTATCTATCTATCTATCTATCTATCTATCTATCTATCTATCTATCTATCTATCTATCTATCTATCTATCTATCTATCTATCTATCTTTCTATCTATCTATCTATCTATATATATATATAT
>NC_068985.1:89804143-89809413 GCF_001194135.2 Octopus bimaculoides
TATATATATATACAGGCACACACCCACCTGTATTTCACACCGTACTGCATTTATTCTCAATTACGACTTCACCTTTATCTTTGTAATCGTATAACTCTCTCTAAATATATATTAATCCATGCTTGTTGATCTCCTTTATAGGAAACCAACATCTATTAATACTCTTCATTCATTCTCCTATTTCGCATCCCTTACACATTTACACGTTCCTATAGAATACACTTTCTTTTCATTTTGTATTCGATAATTTCTATTCCCCAATTTCACACTCGGTGAAGCAATATCAATCCCACCATATTCACAATTGTTGTAGAATGAAGAAATGGCCATCCACATGACTTTAGGCAAGGTTAGAAAATCTGTGTCTTTTGCTCATTCTATAATATTTGAAACCTTTCTTTCAACTTAACTTCACCATATTAACCTAGTGTCAAGTTTAATTCAACTTCCAAGATTCAATTTTCAGACGAAATTGCATAAATTCATACAATCGTACAATCGTCAATCTAGACATACATATGACATATATACATATATACATATATACATATATACATGTAGCGTAAATATATACACACGTACTGAAATTTTGCATATTCGTGAATCCTCAGGACTTTTTGGTTTCGAGACGCTCTTTCTATTATCCTTCGCTTAAGAAGTTTTGCCCGCTGTAGTCTATCTGCATGAAACAAAATATGAAAATTGAAACACTCCAAAGAAAATATACGACACGACAAATTCTGATTATTGGGATTCTCTCAAGAAACCCAAACAATTTTCCCGCCAATCTCGCTCTGAGCGCTTCTTTATATGTATGATGAGTAATATAAAAGTGTATGAGAAGAATTCTTCATTATATCTAAGTTATTTTGTCGGGATGTAACAAAATATATTTTTATAGAAATGAAAATAAGCGAAATACAAATGGAAAACCAAGGCACATTTCAAAAGCCACCATCACAAAACGTTACGATGCATGACAGTTGATTGTACAGTATTTCACCTGTTAAGATGGGTCGAAGCAATAGTAGCGTTTCAGAATAAACAATCTCATAAATTACTTTTTAACTTCCGTATATTTTTTATTATATTAACTGTATGGACACAAAAAGTTACCCGAAGTTAATTCAGTACCATATACCGCCATGCTGTACTTAACATCAAATAACCGAATAGAATATAGAAGTTTTAAAAGGTATAATTATAAGCAATATATAACTAAATATAAAATGATTGTGTTCTTCAGCATGTCACTTTATCTCACGTTGCTCCACTTCTCTCAGCTGTAAAAAGAGTAGCGACGTCAGTGTTGCCAAGCTGTATCGGCTTTTGCTTTTTCTTTGAGTAACTTTGGTGGGGTGGAGAAAGGAGACAGGTATACATTGGCGACGGCTGGCCTTCCATAAGCAATCTTCTCAGGCGGGGAAATATCTAGGAGCAATTCCATGGTCCCTCCTGACCGAAAAAGGTCCTCACTATCTCTTTCTCCCTATATATATATATATATATATGCGTGCTTGTGTATGCGTGTGTATGTGTGTATGCCTCTGTGTGTGTATACATCATATATATATATACATATGTTCATAGTTATATTCATAAATATGCTTGCATATTATGTACATTATATACGCCAATATATACACATACATAGATATATACACACCTTGCTATTTAAGCGGCATCAAAACTTGCATTGAACATAAAATGAAACATAATCTTTTAACTAGGGAAAACTTTTGAACACTTCATCTACAAATAACGCAAACATAATAATCACTATTCTAAATCATTATAGATTTAGTTTGGGCGAACACCTCAGAATATATTTTTTCTTTTCTTCTTTTTGTCTTGCTAATTTTCATCTGAAAACATTAAAAGTAGACTTTTGTAATCAAACTAGAGCTGGCCCTATATAACTTTCCGAAAAATTGTTTTTAAAGCTACATTCGGTCTTAGAAAATCGAGTAAATTGATTTAATTCCTTCAATACCCACACATGTACAGGTATCTCCTTAGATACAATCATGAAAGCAGTAACATTACATACGTATAAAAAAAAAAATGAAAGCAGTAACATTACAAACGAATGAAATACGACATTTTCTCATATTCATTTTTCATTTCATTTCCCGTTTCTTCCCCTATGAAATAACATTAATCGCAAGCAATATTAATAACACCAGAATGTCATGCCCTATAAACAAAAAAATCGCACACTTCCTAAAATACGAACATCGTATAATTACATAAATCAGACAAATTACTCCCGCAAGAATAAATCGTTTTCAGAAACCATAAATGCAAAATAGAACACGATTTATTTCCCTTCTACTTCCCGCTTTTTCTCCTCACTTCTCCGCACTGAAATAATAGAATTTACCACTGAACTACGTTTAGCGTAAGCGTGACCTCTCCTTTACAGAAATATCTTACAACTGTCCAAAATAAGTGAACATAGAGTAATTCAATAAATCATAATCTTCATTGCTCCTATTTCTCTATTACCTTTAAAAAATAACACGACTGAAAAATAGATTTTTCTTTCTTGTGTTCCAATTCTTTAGAAATCCACAAACCAACCGCCAAAATAGTCTCATTAGATACACTCACACACACATGTATATATATATATATATCACAATATATATACACACACAGACACGTATCAACATCACTTAAGTGAGCTCGTAGATAAAACATCTCTAACAGCTTAAAAGCCGATGAAAGTACATGAATCATGCAGCAAATAGAACATCTCGTAGCGAAACACAGTTTTGTAAAAAATATAAAGAGCAGATACGCATAAACAGAAAAGCAAATGGAGACACGTGATCTGCATCAGAGCGTTAAAACCAGGATGAAAGACACAGGCAGGTACGCACATCTCTATATTCATAGATATATATTATAATACACAGGCAGAGACATCTACATACCCAGAGACCCATAAACAAAGTGCTATGAGAAATGTCAAATTCAGCAAAACCCATAAACACATATATTAAAAAAAGTCGAAAATATGAATAAAACCCGCAAATAATGCAATCAATGAAAAAGCACGGGACATGATTCCTAATAATATTAGAGGAGAGAATGGATGGCTTTGGCTTCATATATATACATATATATATATAAATGAAATTACATTATAAACTCATTATCAAAAAGAAGTAAAAGTAAGGCATAAAATACGTAGTAAATTGGTGTGAAAAGATCCTGTACTATTTCTATCTCCTTCAAACTCTCCCGGTTTCTCATTCTCACTGTACAGACAGACATTCACAAATACATGCGCGCGCGCGCACGCGCACACGCACACACGCACACACACACACACACCCATGTGTATGTATATGCACATATTAATGTTTCCTTATATATTCCGTTATAACAGCAAGTTTAAATTAATCTCATGGGTTATTAAACAGAGTATAAATATACTATATTAGACAACACCATTGTTGATAGTGACTTCGAAGTTTCTTCCAGCTAAGCCAGCATCGGACTGCGATGCACTGGAGTTAGATTTGCGTTTATATAGTCTCTATTTAGTAAAAATATTCAGTAAATATAAGGGTTTGGGTGTAGTGTTACTTAGAATTTTATGTTCGGTTTTAGGGAAATGTTTTTTGAGGCAATTTTGACTCAATTCAGTGTTCCATTATTGCTTCGCTTTTATTCATGAATCTAAACAAACCTGCAGATATTTCTCTTCTGCTGCTGGTGGTGGTTGTAGAAGTAGTAGTAGTAGTAGTAGAAGTAGTAGTAGTAGTAGTAGTAGTAGTAGTAGTAGTAGTAGTAGTAGTAGTAGTAGTAGTAGTCATCTGTCGGTCTCAACAGGCCATGGATCTGCGTCCGCAGAAATCGTGTCAGCTGCTGATGGTAGTGCGGCAGAATATGCTGTGGCTGTACAGGCCAACAGGCATAGAGCGACTGCATTTGACGGAGCTCTCTGCCGGTGTTGCGGAATTTTTCTTCCGTCCAATGCGTTTTTTCCTTGATGGCGAGTGCCTTTCTTTCTCCCGCTCTCTTCATTCCCTTTCGCAGAATTTGTTTCCAGCGTGAAGGTGCGTGGCTCAGTTGTTATGACATTCAGTTCACGATTGTAGGGTCGTGAGTTCAATTCGTGAGTTCAATATTGATGGAATAGAAGTGATTTACCAAATTATGAGTACCAAGTGTGATTTAAATAGAGGACTGAATCAATTATCATTTATTTTGAAAGTTAGTTCTGAGAATACTTGTATATCCACCCACAAGACTCCCGTTTTCGTAACAAGTTTTAGGATCTGTCTTTTGATACACAAGCAACCAAATCCGACACGCATCTGATTTGCTCTTTTGTTCATATTATTTTTGAATATTCCCTGTATTAAAATGTCATTTTTAAAACGTAAATGACCTTATAATGTTTGGGGATAAATAACGATATATTTTACATATTGAATATATATAACGATATGTGTTACATATATTACATACATTAACGATATGTGTTACATATATTACATACATTAACGATATGTGTTACATATATTACATACATTACCGATATATGGCACATACATTACATATACGTTACAAATATTTTGAACATATCAAAAAACAGAAAAGCATATATATATAAAATGTTTACAAACAAAAAGGCGTAATGAATCGAGTCCTTGGAGATTGTCTTGATTTGATCCTTAGCATCCATTCTTTGTCCACAAATCTATTAACGTTTCTAAATATATAATTTAAGATTCATCTGTCGTTAGCATTTATGTATTTGGTGCTCTCTTTGATAATTGATTTCGAGACGAATTCATCATTTTTATTTCTTTTATGAAAATCATTCGCTGCTAGTAATGTATTTTATATGTTTTATATGACTCTCCTCCGTATGTTGTTGTTTTAACCGATATAACTTGGCACTATTCTCTTCCGAATTTACCTATTCATATTTTACTGGTGTGGGGAACCAATTAATTACTGTTGACAGATTATTATTACACGTACTGAAGCTCAATAATATTTGATATAATGTACGTTCCGGTGATTAAGCATTGGAAGTTTATAATCTATTAGACATTAACTGTCTCGGCCAACTATAGATATAATTTAAGTATGCAAACAAACTGATCTTCACAACCCCTTCCATTACATATATACATACATACCTCTATATGTGATTTTACGTGTGTGTGCGTGCATATTCATACGCACATAGATGCATATATATATATATATATATATACGTATATGAGTGTATATATATATATATA
>NC_068985.1:89809724-89811193 GCF_001194135.2 Octopus bimaculoides
ATATGTATGTGTGTGTGTGTGTGTGTGTGTGTGTGTGTGTGTGTGTACATGTATGTATATGCATATACCTCTATATATATATTCGTCTGTATGCACGTACACATTTTATTCATATAACTACACACGCGCAAATGACTTGCGAAGATGTATGCTTCCAAATGTGTATGTTAATCCTCGTATGTACTTATATTTCATAGCACTGGTTATGGGCTGTGTCCAAAGGCGGCAGAAGTTATAATGTGAGGAAACATTTCACAATGTATTGACCTTGAGGTGTAAATGAGAAATTTATTCGTCGTGAATGTCACTCTAGCCCGCTGTTCCCTTCAGCCATTGTTCACAAGTGACATCCTAAATTTATTATCTTTTAGTATCATTCCTTCTTCAAAATGAAACAATAAACAGATTGATTTGTATAAAATGTTCTTTTATTGTGTCTAGCAATATAGCTTTAGAATAAAATCAAACCCTATTTGCATTAATCATTCTGCTGAATCCTACCAAATCTTTCTGTTCTAATGATTTCAGAAAATTTTAAATAACATTTATATATATATATCGATTCAACAATAATGAAATGTGTTAACAATCTTACACAGGAAGTAGGCCGAAAACTTCTGAACAAACATTCTTGATATTTCGTAATGTTCCAGATTTTATCAACACACAGATGTGCCTCAAATATTCAGAACGATTAATGTAAAAGATTCATTAAAAATTATCAGGGCAAGGAAAGTCTTCTGTGGCTGTCGTCCCTATAATTCAATGGATTGGTTTTCCAAATGTTGAATACCTCCTTAACATCTATCTTCTTAAAGAATGAATTATAAATATTTTCAAATAAAACACCATCCACAATTTTATGGACATGAAATGGTGATTTATTATCATATATATAGCCTAAGGACACAGGAAACGTTACCAATTGTACAACTCAAAGTTATACACAGTATTTTGTTACTCTGCTTGTTTTGCAGGATGAGCAACTCCTGTGTCAAAACATGTTTTTCTTTTGGTATAACTTGAGCAGATCAAATGTTACCCAACTGGTAAATATAAAATTAAATATTAATTAGAAACAGTCTGGGTGTTTAATCTTGACATTCTGACCGCCTCGAGATACAACAAAGCAATTCACAGTAAGGAAATTGCATACATATTTAAACAGAACTGAAATAATTTAATAACATCTTCTATAATTAAGTGTCTAATAAGAAGATCCAGCAAAGAAATGCGTGATGACAGTATTAATCTAATCGCGGTTTCAATTCAGACATGTTTCCCCTTTTGCTTGGTCACTCATTTACTCTTTCACTCATTTGACTGCGATCACACTGGAGATCCGCCTTCAGTCGAACACATCTACACCCAGAACTTATTGTATCGGTCACTTTGGCCGAAGCGCTACGTTTCAGGGACGTAAGCACAACATCGGTTGTCAAGCGATGCTGGGGCACACAGACACAAAC
>NC_068985.1:89812190-89816187 GCF_001194135.2 Octopus bimaculoides
TTGAGAATATTTGGGCCTCAACATAGCCAACGAACAGATTCGCATAGTTGTGGCTCATTCACGTTATATTTATATGTGTGTGTGGGTATGTGTGTGTGTGTGTGTATGTGTGTGTGTGTGTGTGTGTATGTGTGTGTATACATATATATATTGTCATAAACTAATACGGAAGCGTTGTGTAATTTGATTTAATTTTAGAAAGTAATTTAATCTTGGACTTACTCGAATAGCTATCAAAACAGCTTTAGAGAATCGGGTGCGCACACACACACATACACACGCGCAGACCAAACCACCCACACCACTCGACATACACACACACACACGACAAAACCACACACCTACTCACACAGACACACTCAGACACACATACACACCCGCACACAATATATTATCAATGAACAAGAGAGTAGTTTGAAGAGACACCATCGTTGTTCTAGTGTCTACTGGATATGAAACGGAACGTAAGAAAGCATCACTAGTTTCTGCGTCAATTTCCTGCTACTTCTTGGAATTTTTGGAGGGTTTGGTAACTCAATAAATTTCGATGACTAATGATATTTCTATACATTTTCAGATACATTTTCATTGTACATTTGCAAGTACTTAACATTTTTACGAAATATGATAAAGCGATTTAAAATAGTTCAGATATTTGAAAGCAATGTTAAATTCGAAAACGACTGTGTTTTCAATAGAACGCGTTCGAAAAAGCATTCATCCCAGGACATGCATAATTGTGAATGTATGAAAAGTGTTCCCTTATGTCCCTACCTCTGCTGATACGAATTCTATTTGTCATTCCGTTACTTTGCTCGTCGGTAACGCTTTCACGTAATTAGTGAAAGAGTGGGAGAAAGAAAAGTGGAAAAGAGAAAAAGGAGAGAGAAGTATCCATGACTTGAGACAGAGCGAATGTTATTGTAACGTGTTCACGGGATTATTTGCAGGGAAAGATGGAATAAAATAAAGGCTGAGTGAAAAAGAGGGTAAGATGACACGTGTGAGAGAAGCAGGGGGGACGAAAATGGTAGAGAGAAAACGACGGGGAGAGAAATGTCGATGATCTGAGGTAGGGGTACGTAATATTCATTACTTGATTAATAAAGTTAGTTAAAGGTAATTATGATAGACAGGAGGAGAGTTAAATAAATAATTTTACCCGAGAGGTGATATTCTGATGGTGAGATTAAAGAAAGGCACACAAAGAGGAGACGGAAAAAGAGAGAGGAAGAAGTGAGAGATGGGAGATAGATGATGATGGTGGTCGTAGTGATGGTTGTGGTAGTGTTGGTGGTGGTTTTGGTGGTGGTGGTGTTGGCGGTGGTGGTGATGGTGGCTGTGGTGGTGTGGCAGTAGTGTATTTTTTTTCATTGAACTATGTTTTGTATATAATTTATTACATAACGCAAGCGCATAGGTGCAGTTCCGTGGAATATTCACGGTTATTTACCCTGGCATATATATGCAATTTAACTAAAGGTTGTATCATATACACCGTTATTTTTTATGCTGTGTATTAAGTCTATGAAATTGTACATAAAGTATATAAAGTATGTATATATATAGTGCATAACGTAATTGTCGGATTCCAGTTTTTTCAGTTGTTAGTGAGTAGCAAATGAGCGACTATTTTTCCACAGAGACACACCACATGCTACGCTGTCAGGAGTTTTAGATAAAGTTTTCATACATAACCACATAGGTTTACCATCAATTCCGTGAAATATTCATGGGATCCCGCAAGTGTATACGTATTTGGTGTCGCATCCTCATTTACCATATGCTTATGAAGGCATTAGCGTGTGCTTGAGAGCCATATAGAGAGAAAGAGGGGGGGGGAATGATATAGAGAGAGACAGAGAGAAACGTAGATGGACCGACAGTTAGATATACAGAGATAAATTTAATTTCTTTGTTCCATGATAATTCGCAGATATTTAAAGAAAGTTTGTTTGATATTACTTCATATTGAAGTATTCTGTGTTCCTCTTGTTTGTTACATATCTTTAATAGATATATTAGAATTCGACAAATGAAGCACTCAAAGTATTTGTTATAAACGTATTATTCAACGACGTATTGATGTACTGCAGTAATCTGCATCCTCAAACCACCTGCACAGATAGAATTTAATTATCAATTTTACTGTTATTTCCCTTCATTGTTTTCAGCAACGGTTTATCAGAGTGTATCTATTTCCCTATTTTTAAATGTTTCATTACAATATTCTTTAAATAATCTTATCATGTACGCCACATCTACTTTAAAGTGGTGAGTAAATGGGAGAAGATGAAATCTTACGCAAAGCTGTTTATATATTTTATTAATCAATTTTAGAAGTCATTATATTAACAGATATTTCCACAGTAGGAACAGTTTCGTTAAAGAAATATTACAGAAGAAATTGTCACCTCTAATGAACAATAATCAATATGTGATAAGAATCATTGATATAAACACAAAGGCAAAACATGTTTGAAGATGAACTTGAATAATAAAACTGCATCAATTAATTATACTCAGAAAGTATAGTGACAATGTTAGATGAGTATCTTGATGAGGGCATCAAGTACACAGATGGAAACAGTGTGAGATACTTAAGTAGCCTGAAGATGCAGTATATAATTTCGAGTCATCTTATGAAGATAATTTTGTATGTTATTTTATATCAGGTGCTCATTCAAGTATTTCTGTAATTTTCTAAGAATACAATTCGTGTATAATTTAGCGATATACTTTAAGATACTATGATGCTACAGAGACTTAAAATACCGCGTAATATCAACGTACATACACTTGCGCAACCCGCCCTCATACAACTCACGTTGACACAAACACAAACACGCACAACGAAACACATGGAGTGGGCGAGAGTGATTATGTATATGTGCATCAAAAGTAAATCATTGAACAAAAACTAAGGTGAATCAGTGAACACAAGCTGAGGAAAATCAGTGAACAGAAGCTAAGGCGAATTAATGAACACAAGTTGAGGCGAATTGTTAAACACAAGCTAGGGTGGATCAGTGAACACAATCTAGGGTGTATCGATGTACACAAACTAAGGAGAACCAGTGAACAAAAGCAAAGACAAAACAGTGAACACAAGCTATGCCGAATCAATGAACCGAAATTAAGCCAATCAGTGAACACAAACTAAGGCGAATCAATGAACACAAACTAAGGCAAATCAGTGAATATAAAGTAAGGCAAATGAATGAACCCAAACTAAGGCAAATCAGTGAACACAAACTAAGGCGTATCAGTGAACACAAACTAAGGCGAATAATGAAAACACAAACTAAGGCGATGAATCGTGCAAAAATACTGATTTCAAACTTCAGCATGACCAGCAGTTTGAGGAGCAGTGCCTAAATGGATTGCATTGATCCTGGGGTTCAACTGCATATTATTTTATAGACCCAGAAATAAGGGAATGCTAAGTCTACTCGACGGAATTTGAAATCAAAACGCGAAGAGAGACGAAATGCCGCTAAGCATTTTTCTCGGCGTACTAATGAATCTTCTAGCTCGCTGCCTTTAAGGATGCTTTCTAATATTGGGACAAGGGCTGAAATTTGGACGAAGGGACCAGTCACATCGACTCCATTGTTTTACTGGTACTTATTCCATCGATCTAGAAAGGGTGAAAAGCAAAGTCGACCCCTGCGGAATTTAAACTCGGAACGAAGCGATGGGCGAAATAACGCTAAGCATTTCGTCCACGATGCTAGCGATTGTGCCAGCTCGTCGCCTTCTCACTGCCTTTAATAAGGATTTAAAGTTTTTCAACAACCACAAGGGCAACTTGGGGGATGGGACTCAGGCGATTACATCGTCCACAGTGCGTAACAGGTACGTATTTAATCGATCCTGAAATGTATATATATATATATATATATATATATAGGTAAGCAGAATTAGCTGTTATAGTGCATTAAATGGCATCAACATTTAGATCTTTGGAATACTAGAATGACAGTATCCTTAAAAA
>NC_068985.1:89816307-89819819 GCF_001194135.2 Octopus bimaculoides
GAATGACAGTATCCTTAAATATATAATTTGGTACAGTCTGTCCATGTATACAAACTTTAAATTGGTCATTTCCCTTACATTTTACACTGTAGCGTAAATATATGCTGTGAAGATAATGTCACACACATTCGGTGCTACAATATTTCCGCATGATGTTCATCAAAAAAAAGAAAACGAGTTACAGTGTCTCCCACATTATACGTTCCTTCACTTTTATTGATAACGTTTGCGATAGTAAATGCAAAGTGTGCCACGATCTAAACTCTGTTTTCCAATTCAAAATATAAAACTGGTCAGGCATTTGCAACGGACATCCCCTTTCCGTCAGCCTATCGTAACTGGTATTACACGAATGATCATGGACATTACGAAAGGTGATTCTACCCGACCCGTGTATGGAGAATGATATAACGATTAAATATAACGATTCATACATGAATTAAATATAACAACTCATAGAAATATTACTCCAAGTGCCATTTTTGACGTACCAAAATCATTAAACAGGATGTATTAATCATTTTATTAAATCTATTTTCCAATTAGATATAACTATAGTTGTTTGGAGGATATTATATTATTTGCTACTGGTTGGCATATTAAATGTGAAAAATTCAGAAAATTTCATACTACTTTCTAGAAGGGCATTCACTTACTTAAAATATATAGAATCGGCATTGTTACATAAGCATTGTTAACTGAATATTTGTTTCCTATACTTTACTCTTCTTTATTCAGGGTTCTAATGTGGTCTGGTTTATGAAACTCAGGCAACCAAACCATTTTTGTAAATCCACGAACTTTCTTGGAGCTATTATACAATAGTTTCAAATATTATAAAATAGTTTCGAATTCAACCAAATCATTTCCTACTTCGTGCATGTGCTTACACTTCTTGTTCGCAGGGGATATCTACACATGAAGAAGATAAGAATATTAATTTTAAATATTTTAGAAAGACAACTCTTAAGGTTAAAATAGGCTTTCAAACTCATTTAAATATCTTAGATTGTGCAAGATGACTAAGATTTCAGCGTATATTTCTAACACATTGTGCAAAAGCAGTGATGGGTTTCTAACGAAGAGCGATCCTCATGATCCGTTGGCATAAACTGTTGCAGACGGGCAACAAAGAGAGTGTAAGACACATACAAGGATATTTTTATTTTATTTTTAAGGGAAGGTCGGTAACAAACCTCTGGTAAATTTTTAGTTCATCTGATTTATGGTCACCAGATACTGAATAACCATGGTCAATGGAAATGTTTAAATGCGTCCAGAAATATAAAAGTCAGATTTAAAGGCAAGTGGGTGAATCAATTGATTTGGTTTCACAATTTATAACAAATGATTTTGGTGCTATTGCATCCGGCGATGCGGAGTGGCTATTATTATTGAGGATTTATAAATTAACTGAAAAACCGACGGGTCATTGCAAGGAAATGTGAGATGCCAAATGAAAAGTGAAACTTCTACAGAAGATATGAATTTACGAATGCACACGTTGTAATTATGAAGAAATCATACAGAATTTTGACTCATACACGCAGATATTTTAAAAGTTCTCCTAAAATGTTCATAGACGAAGTCATGCATTTGACACATATTTGATTTAATTCATCGATGCAAGATAAAGTAGTGCAAAGATAAGAACCAGCAATGCCTAGTGCCGGCTGCCTGTATCTTATCTACTCATCTATTTTTCCACTTTAAGATATATCTACATGATGAACGTAGCCATTTTAAAGAATCACTCCCAAATGTATAGCGCACGAGTATTTATGAAAAATATATAAACTATATATATGTGTTGATTTTATACATACACTGACGATTATACACGCACATACACGCACACGAATACACACATACATACACACACACACACACACACAGAAAAATAAATTTTTATACATTTATGTGATATATATGTACATATGAATATATTGCTTTTTCCTATCTCTCTCACTCTCTCTCTCTCTCTCTCTCTCATAAAGATAAATGTGTGTGTATGTGTTTGTCTGTGTGTGTGTGAGCAAATGTGTGTGTGTGTGAGCAAATGTGTGTGTGTGTGAGCAACTGTGTGTGCGTCTGAGTTTATGCTTTTCTGTATGTTGATGTACACATATAGAGGCACCCACCACATAACTGCTACAGAGGAATAAAAAATATATATATATACATAAAACAGCCAGCGTAAGTAGATAGGTTTGGAAAGACACGTGAGGTAAAATAATACGTACAATTAATAAACACAATCAAAGAAGCACTTCAAAATATAAGTATATAAATGAAAACCGATATAAAAAAATATAATTGTTTCATACTTTCAGTGGTTCTACCTCCACTATCTTCCTCTCTATATAGACTGAATGAAAATGGAAAATGAAAATAAAAATGAAATAGCGAAGCGCTCAAGTACTGCAATAAAAATTTAAAAATCAAGCGAATATCCTTCACTGCAGCAAATAACAGAGAAAGGTCAAATTTATTTCCCTCATACCATTTCTTGTGCAGTTCTGTATTAAGAAATGTCATTCTACTTAGTTTTTCTTCTGTCGTTTTCAAACTTATTTACACAATTCTAAGTATATGATGTTATTTCGCTCTCCTTACTCTCCTTCTTACTCTTCGTTGCAGTTTTACTGATGGAACTTTTTTTTCTTAATGATTGTTGTTCTTTTTCAGTAGTTGTTGTATTTCTATACGATTGGCCTTTGTAAAATGAAGGGTTTTGCTCGTATTTTCCTTTACTGCTCTTGCCATTTTCTTTGAGTCTAAATACCATATTTTATGTGCCTATGTTGTATTTTAGTTTTACTTTATCTCTATCGATTATTTAAGGACAAATACTTTACACATTTAATCTGCTATGTTGTAAGAATTCTGCAAAAAATATACCTCACACACACTCTCAAAAACTTTGTTATACTTTACAATTCTATCCCTACACTTAGATCTGTTTTAACATTTTCTTACAATACTATTCTTTATGCAGAATGATATTTCTTTTCACTCACTCTAAGTATACACTATATTGCGAATCTCTTGATCTATGTACATTCAACTTCGTAAGTTTTCTTTTATGTCTCGATGTATTATATATACTCTAAATCAAATTTATAGTATTCAAAAATCCTCATTGCATGTAGCAATTTGTTTACAGAAACTTTCATATTTCCGTCACTCCGACCAACCATCGCTTCTCACCCCGTCCATTCATCATCATTATTTACGCCATCCACATTTATGTCTACCCATTTGTTACTCATTCAATCGATCGGTCGATTATGATCCAAGCTTATCCACGGAGTTAAAGCCAAATTAATTTCAGTGTTTTATACTAGCTTTGTTGAGGCTGCTCTAATTTAAATGTTCACATTCTATACTGGGTACTGAATACCATTGTTGCTTTTCATTAACACGACCTTGCATCTGTATATTTATCTATCTATCTATATTTATATCTATGTGTGTGTGTATATATATATATATATATATATATATATTTA
>NC_068985.1:89819880-89826027 GCF_001194135.2 Octopus bimaculoides
TATATATATATATGTGTGTGTGTGTGTGTGTGTGTATGTGTGTGTGGGTGTGAGTATATGCATATATATGCATGTGTTTGTGTGTCTGTGTTTGTCCCCCAACCGTCGCTTGACATGCGATGTTGGTGTGTTTACGTCCCCGTAACTTAGCTGTCCGGCATAAGAGACCGATAGAATATGTACTAAGCTTACAAAAAGAAGCATATGTAATTGATTATCAACACCATCACCACTTGCATCCAGACACACACACACACAAACACACACACACACACACACACACACACATACATACACACACACACTCACACAAAATGAATTCGTGCATTGTGCCAGAATTATAAAGTATAATCAATTATGGAGTGCAAGGCTAAGAGATGGCAGAATCGTTAGCACACTGAGCGAAATATAAAGCGGTATTCCTTGTGTCATCACGTTCATTGTTCAAATATTCTTAGAGTCGAATTAAGTGCGAGTTACGCATTGGAGTCGATATAATCGACTGGTCCTTTCCCCCAAAACGTCAAGTCGTGTGTCTATAGTAGAAAGGATGATTAGATATGAAATATAACTGACATAAAAATGAGTTCGAAGCGAAAATGCCTTGCGGGACCGTGATTTATATCCTGCAGGCCCTGCTATGTTGTATGTTCAAAATCGAAGTCAACCGTCGTTTCATTATTCGGGGGCCACAGATTAATGAAAATACGAAGTAGTGAGATTTATACTATATATTACTCCATCTTCTCAAACTTTCTATTTTTGAGCGTAAATTAAAACTCATTTTATTGTTACTCGTCTATATCAAACATTTACGCGTTCACGCTCAACTTTTATACATTATTTCTGTTATTTTTTGTATTATAGAAATAATCAACCACGAAGAAAGAACATACCAATGCCTCATCCTTCCTCCAGCTCGTGCTTCCCTGTATGTTGAATATATATGGATATCATGCTATGTTGTGTCACCGTGCACCTTTGATATCACTGACTTTGATACCATTGATTAGATCAAATCTGACGCCAGACATCCAATAACATTTTCGCTCTCTAAGTACAGACTCCAAAATCCTTAATGTATAATGTATTAGTTTCATCATTATATTCTGCATTTATAATATAATTGCCAGTCTTTTCTTCCACAGTTTTAACAGATTACATACATTCACAGTATCTATGAGTTCTCTTGATATAACTTGATATAACGGAACTTGTACTCAGTGTTATTGTCTCGTATTTGTTTTTATCAAATGTCAGCTACTGTTTGGGAATATCTCTCCTATCGTGTCTGTTGAAGAACAATTCGAAGCAACAGCTGAAATATTATTAAATGTAGTCTACCTGAAACAATCAAATGGGTATCGGCGTTTCACACTCAGAACTGTGTAGAGCAAGTTTCTTTATCAAAATGAACCGAAATAAAAGACGGGCATTTATTCTACAGCTAAACTGTAAAATACCGAATCATTTGTTCTGAATGTTTAATTAATTCCATAGAACCAGAATGTGATTAGTTTCTTACAGAATATTCTGCATATTTAGTGTAGATCTTAAGTTATTTAGTACTTTCCTGAATTATAGTTTTGTAGTATTGTCAAACACCAAGTTATTGGTACTCAGCTAACCTTACAACTATACATACGTTGCTATGAGCTATTCCGAAATGTTATCTGCTGCCTTGTTTCTTACATCGCATGCAAATAATTCATTTCACAAAGAGCAATAAGATCATTTACTTTTCAGTAAGAACTTTGATTAAAATTGCATTCGCGAATTTACCCGATGTCCTTCCAATTTTCCGAAGCAACATTAATGGTCTTTTAATTCTAACGCTCAACTCCTCATGCTATTAAAAAGTTACCGCCAATCTCCCATTGTTACAATAATACACATTTGAAATCCATGCTTATTTATTAAATTCTATGAATTATTTTTTCCAAACATTAAGTGTAATCTAGTTTCATAATCATCATTGGAATATTTATTTTTACCGATTGAGATAAGTGACTGACATCATTTTTACAACTCCTCATCGTTTCCTATAAGGGTTTCTTAAGTTTGAATCGATATCGGAAACGAAACGTTATTGTATCAATATGTTCTAGAATTACTATGTTAGCTTATCTAGTTACCTGTCTCCAAGTAAATGATTTGTCAGAACTGAAAGACTTCAAAATCGGAAAGATATTTTTCAAAGAATTTTATTACATTTTGGAGGAAATAAAAAAGAAACTGATAGCTGATGAAAATGAGTCACATGGTTGTTTTCAAACACGTCAGTTTCCTATAATTTGTAATGTGAAATATGAATATACATTTCTTAGTAAATCTCCAAGAATAAATGGATAAGTTATTTCGATGGACAGTTTTATTTAGGAGCAGAGTAGAAACTGATTTTTGCAACAGTTGAATAATTTTTTTCCGTTACTGTTCATAACTTTGGATTCCAAGTATACAAGTCTGTGTAGTGGAGTAGTTTTCTTCAATGAAATAATTCTTATTTCTGGGCCCACATCCAAGATGCGTCAGACATTGCTATGCCATACCTCACCATTCCAAATTGACTTTGTTTGAACATCTGTTTAATGTTGTGTGTCTCTGTCAAAAATGTCAATGTTTTTTTCTTCCTCCCCTTCGATATTCTCAGTAGTAAGCAGGAATTCCTACCCTGCGTTGAGTAATAATAAATGTCATTTGTGGAATTTAGCCATGTTTATCTCCACTTTAGCCGTGTGTTCTTACCCCGTGTTATATGAGGCTATCATCAAAAGCCCCAAATACTGGCCACCAAGTTTACACTCCATAGACTGGAATGTTCTCCGCATACACCGCGTGAATGTGATACGTATTGTTGTCCTTCCCGTTTGCCATGTCATTTGAAGGATTTTAAATGCATTGCAGGTTGTTTCGATTCTAAGTAGACATCATATTCAGAATACCTTACTCTGTGCGCATCCAGCTATGTAATTCTGACTCTATTTCTCCATGCATTATATATTGTAAATAAATCATTCAGTATTTGCTATTCTTAATACATGCACCAATTTATTTAACTTTTCTATTTCCGCCTGTCCATTTATTTATCTACGCCGCTCTCACACACACTATGTCTTCATCACTTTTTCTTCTCTCTCTCTCCAAGAACCTTTATTCTGTTTCACTCGGTTTTCTATGGGTATGAGCTATATGGTATTGCTATCTCGAAGTATTTATTTTAAAGTGAAGAACGTATTAGATAATGCATTTTTAAGTATATTATATCTCATAGAAAGAAAAACAGCTTGGTCATGTTTGCACTAACCAGAATCATATATCCGCATGACGGTTTTGACTGGGTCTTAATCTAAACAACAATAGCTCGAAAGTAATTCAAAAATAAGAGAAACCAAAATATATATGTGGACACTCTATCTCAAAGAATAGCGTTGTATTAAAACTAAAATGAAAAATATAAATAAACCATTATACTGCAATAGGTAAAGAAAACCATGTATGAACTGGGAGAATATTGTTATAAGATTTATAAAAGGAATAAGAAAATATGAAAATAAATTAAGGAAGATAGATGAGGACTCGATAAAATTTATAGTCAACAAGATTAAGAACATCATACTGAGAATAATAATTCCCTTTCATACTATGGAAAAGAATAACTGCAGAAAGATTTTACGATAGAAAAGAATATGAGCAAAAAATCTTAGATATTTTAAGGGAGCTTCGTATAAGATAAGGCTATCATTATAATTGGTGAAAATAGATATACATTAGAAATAATTACTTACGTGCGTAAGAAGGAAGATATGGAAAATAGAAACAACCAAAAAAATTAATTATAAAGTGTAGGAAATAAGAATAATGAAATCAGATAGGTAAATAGATAGAGAGGGATATAGAATCGAAAGAGGCAAAGGGAAGTTTCATTGTTAATGGTAAGGATTATGGTGATAAATTCAATATGTTGATAGCGTAGTAGAAGTATAGGAGCCAATGATCTTATATAATCTAATATAGTATAACATTAAAATAATGTAATATTGGATATCACATAATAGAATAAGTTATATATTCCTCTCTTGTATAGTTCCTGTATCTTGTGTGGTATAAAAACCTAGATCACGATAACATTATGTGATGGAATTTTGTAGTATCATATCGATGGTATTTTATGTATCGAAAAGAAAATATATTTATACCAGACCTGTTTTTGTGTTCAGCGTTACGTGGAAAATGAAACATAACATGTTTGAGGTTCAGTGACAGAGGAGAGACCAGTAAGTCTGGAGTTTTATTAAATACGCTTAATAACTAACGAAATAATTTTTTCGCTTCTTCAAAAGAAATTTCCATGAATATCATTAACCACCTTCCTCCAAGCTATAGTTACGGTGACATTCTGAATCGAAGGTAACAAAAGGTGGACTGTCTCTGCAAATGTTTAACCGCCATTATTTAGATAAAAGAATTATTGGAATAGCTATAACAGAAACGAGACGATTGTGTGTGTACACAGGGCAATATATTACCTGGGATGTAACACCAGAAGATTCCCAGATATAAGACTAATGTCAAACGCTGAACTTTGCTCCAGTGTGAACAGTTGTCTTATTACTTTTATTACAGTCATTTTTGCCGACTGTACAACTCGTCGCAAGGGAAGAAAATAGTTGTAATAAGCATTCAGTGACATTCCCTGATGTTCACTGTATTCCAAAACAGACGTATAAATGGAAACAGACACAACAGTCACTATACGTACTCACACAAACACACACGCATGATTTTATATACGCATTATAAAGGTATGGGCTGCTATTACTTTCATTTGTGGAATGCAGTTTTGGTACAGTTTTAACGCTTTCAGTTTCTAAAGAATTTCAAGGCTCTGAGCACATCGCCTGTTCTTTTAAGAATCAAGCCGTTGAGGCAAGAAAAATCAAGAGGAATATCGTGAGGATGGATTCAAAAGTGAAAATGAAAATAGCGGAAAAAGGAAAGAAAATAGAGCGAACAGAAAATTAGAGTTATGTCCCCTACCATCACAAGTTCATAATAACGTTAGCTCTAGTAGAATAAATCAACTGCGAGGGGACCAAAGTCAATGATACAGCTGTTGAATTTGGAGATGATAGTGTAGTGCAATTTAGAAAAAGAAGAGATCAAAAACTTGTGCGTTGACATAGCAGACGGAAACTGAGAACTGTCCGTTGTATATATGTGTGTACGTATGTATATAAATAAGCGTGTATATATATATATATATATATATATATATATATTAAACTGAACTTCAGTGCTTTTGTAGTTGTCTTGCTTTATGCTGTTGCAGTGATTTTAAAGGTGATTGCCCAGAAATCTGCGTCGAATGGTCTGCAACATTTGTTGCAATCAAAACACATTATCTCAGAGAAACTTCTTTGAAACTCAATTCGCTTGAACGGACTCAGTGTAGGAGTGGTCTTAGTCAGTGACGAGTCGACTTCTACTATAAGTGTGTATGTGAATGCGCGCGCGCATGTGTGTGTGTGAGCATGCGCGCGAGCGTGCACGCCTGCGCGTGTATGTGTCTGAGGAGTATAGTTCTCCGCGTCTCATCGATTTTCTGGTTTACCTCGATATTTTTGAACATATTGGTGTTTCGAATGCAGTTGATTTTCTCCACAATGAAATTTAGGGTACATCCTATCAAATCAAATATCCTGTTGGCTATTTTTATCTTTAATTGGCAATAATTTCATCTTTATGAAGCTGTCACAACATCGTTATCTTTGCCTGTAGCGAATGCCCTTTTTTGTTCTCCTGTTCCAGACTGTTCTGACCACAATATCATGAAGCATATAGGAATACTGCTTAGAAGATATTCACTCGTAGCTGGCACCAATTGGCCGATGTCTTCACTTACTGACTATGCACGTATATGTATAGACGTTTGTGCATATACATATATATTATGTCTCTCTCTCTCTCTCACTATCCAATTTTTTTTCTCCGTGTTTTTCTCCTTGTCTCCGTATTCTTTCTGTTGAAGAGCGTAGCTCGAAACGTCAAAGACTTTCCGTATTCCCGAGCGTCATACTAATATATACTTTTGTTATTTACACCACCTGTCCTCGTCTGTTGTTATTATTTGTATATTCTCCTATATAT
>NC_068985.1:89826852-89827760 GCF_001194135.2 Octopus bimaculoides
TGTGTATTTCCGTAAAAAGCATATAAAACGAAAATTTAGCTTTGTTAGACTGTAGCCGACTAATCGTTATTTAAACGTTGCATTGTTTCCTCTCTTACCTTCCTATTCAGAAACTGATAAATGTAACAAAGCCATTACATCGCTATTTAAAATTCTCTTTATTCTTTTTTGTTGTTTCATTGTAAGAATTCTTTATATATTTTCTTCTTGATCAAGCGGAAGGCGTTTGTAGTGTCATACTTACCGTTTGATCTCATTATTCAACTCTGCTGCAATTTCCTCAATCGTGTGCCCTCCCTATACTTCACATTTTCGTTGGCGTGATTTCATTTGCATGATTTTTGTTATGTTTAAATGCACTAAACAACCCCACTCCTCACAACACTGTCCCACCCACCAGTATACTAACAACATCACTGATGTCTTTGTTTCTATCTTCGTATTCCATAGTTCCACCGATACTTTATTCATTATAAGCTTTCTTTACGAAAATTCTGTGACTCCATTATCAATTGAACATGCATCATCTGTGATGAAGCAGGCACACGCAATAAAAGTGTGTGGAGAAGAGAATCAACCGGAAGTTTCATTAAACTGTCACGGAGGGGGGACTATTGTTTAAGCTGTTAGTTCTTCTAATTTAAGTCACTGCGTGTTGTTACCGATTTCCTTGAAGTGTTACAAGAGCATATGTGTACAGTTAGAATTACAGTGTATGTGCCTGTGTATGTATGTGCGCGTGTTTGCTTGGCTGTATATGTATATAAATGCAAATACATATTACAATATGCATATACACATATGTATATATTATCTATCCATCTACCTACCTATCTATCTAGCTATCTATTTACCTATCTGTCGATTTCTTTCTCTGTATCTATCTACCTATATATATATATATATAT
>NC_068985.1:89828294-89829532 GCF_001194135.2 Octopus bimaculoides
TATATATATATATATATATTTATATATCGCTCTGTCTATTTATCTATCTATCTATCTATCTATCTATCTATCTATCTATCTATCTATCTATCTATCTATCTATCTATCTATCTATCTATCTATCTATCTGGCTAGCTCTCTATCCATGTCTATCTATACACATATATATACTTTTATTCTTTTATTTCAGTTATTTAAATGCGGCTATGCTGGAACACCGTCTATATTCGAGCAAATCGACCACAAGAGCTATTCTTCGTGGGCTTAGTACTATATCTACCCTGTTTCGTTTGCCGAACCGCTAAGTTACGGGGATGTTTTCAGTCATTGCAACTTTTGCAGATTATAGTTAAGTATGAAAATCAATTAAATTGTGGAAAAATTAAATGAAATGCTTATTAGAAAAACTATATTTCCCTAGTTTTCAAAAGGAAGGGACATTTTCCTTTTTTCTGCCTGTCTCTGTCTCGCTTTTTTGCTCTTGTATGTGTAAGTACGTATGTATGAAAACTTTTATCAGCGTTTTTTTTTTCTTATAATGATGTACTTGTTGGCTAACAATGAAATAAATGGTCCAGTATGAGAGTTTGAACAACAAAACCTATAATTGTTATGTATCACCCTTATAGGTCGTAGAAGTAAAGTTCTAGTCAGCTGTTCCCTTACTTTCTTTAAAAAAATTTACTTTTCCCGACTGCGGTTTGAGCTGTTAATAATATAACAGTGTAAAAATCGTTCTTGATATAGTTACCGGTTTTTAAATAGCTGTGTCTAGTTATTCTCCCTTATAAGCTAGTTTTCTGTGTTCACATTGTCTGCTGACTATTATCTATGAAATAACTAAATAAATTATGCTATATTTGCCTAAGCATGTACGTTTGTAAGTAGGCATGTATCTGTGTATATGTACGTATAGATATGTGTGTGTTTGTATATATATATATATATATATATATATATATAATTATTACAAATTAAAAGGGTAAATGATTATCATTTTATTAATTAATAAATCAATTAACAATTAACAATTTTTACCAAGCCCATCGGTATGAAAGCACCATTATTGGTGGAGAACTTATTTAAAAGCTCATATATATTTATAAATATAATTAAGGGATCAGCAAATATTTGCTTCGCCATATACCGAAGTTCAGAAATAGCAGCTTCTTGTTTTTTGCCTTTGTGAGTTACAAGTGGTGCTATCTGTGGGACTCTCAGCTTTTTTAGCTGCTATT
>NC_068985.1:89829759-89830636 GCF_001194135.2 Octopus bimaculoides
ATATATATGTATGTATGTGTGTGTGTAATACAGTAATCGATCGGCGGTTGTGGGTGTTACGTTCCAAAAGCCGCGATAGGTTAAAATCCGCGATAAAGAAACAATATTGTTCTGTTTTGTATTTTTTTAAAAATTTTCTTTTATAATTTCTATATAATTATTTTATTATAAATACAAAACAACATCACTGAGGAATCGACGTAAGCTGAAACAATAAACCGTGATAGGTGAACCGGAATATGGCGAGGGAGTATTTATGATAAATAATTTGGACAAATATTTATAATAGCTTTAGTGTGTTTGAATGTTGAGTAGAGCACCGGCAAAGTTTAGGCTACCAATTGTCATGTGCAGCTGTGGTACACTTCTGCTGGATCTGCTTCAGGAACTAATTTAATGGGCAAAAAACAAGACAGCCGACAGTAAAAATCTGTAGAGAGACATAACTTTATCGATGTACTTGATGAGACCCACACTGAAGGGCCGAGACATATATTGTACCTAATAAAGTTTTAATAATGAATCCATCTCCTGTTAATTATTATTATTAGTAGTATTATCATTTTGTATGTCTATCTGTATGTATGTTGAATATGCCCTGTATATGTCAGAGATGAGGATAGTTTCAATAAGGACTCAATACACGGTGCTACACACAGTCTACTGTCATAGCACAAATTAAATCTGGATATTTTGCGAAAGCACTTTCATTGTGTTCTCGCAATTGCTTGTTCATATATTTCTTAAGTCCATTCTAGTTTTATATTGTAGTAAAATTCAGATGATTATACTTGTTTCATGTGTGTTGGTTTATTATGAAGTTAGCCAGTGTCTGTATGATTTGTGTTTGTGGGTTTGCCCAGCATGGTTACGTGGA
>NC_068985.1:89832882-89835147 GCF_001194135.2 Octopus bimaculoides
TATATATATATATATATATATGTATGTATGTATGCATATATAAATATATATATATACACGTGTGTGTGTGTGTGTGTGTATGTATGAATACCAACACATACACTCATACATACACGCAAATTTATACAAGATAACAGAAACACATACATATGGTCATGCATAGACATTCTTTCTGTCACAACCACGTGCGCAGATTTCCGCTGAAACATATGTGCATATATGTGTGTGTTAGAGGGAATGTATATGCGTACGTATCTATGTATGCATGTATGCACATACTATGTATGTGTATATGTTTGTATGAATACTAGTACCGTCTGGATATAAGTGTTTTCATTTGTCTTATGCGCTTGTTCGCTTAAGTATAAGAATTTTCGGTTCGAAATTTAATGTCATTGACATATTTTTTAAAAAATGTTTGTATTGTATAGAGAGTGAGAGAGAGAAAGTGTTAAAGAGAGAAATAGCGAAAGAGAGAAGGAGAGAGATGGAAAGAGGAGGAGCGGGAGAGAGGGGGAGAGAGGGAGACGATGGGAATTTGGTGACGTGGAAGAAGGTGAAGAAGTAGAATCTGGAGAAATACAGAGGAAATTGAATGAGATGCCAAAATGAAGATTAAATAAAAAAAAAATACAAAGAATATAATTTTAGAAATGAATTATGAAATTAGCTACAAAATTATGAATATCCATTTTACAGAGAAAACAACGTAAACCAGAACTGAAATGAAATATTTGTTTCAAATGTTACCACAAGGGGTGCAATTTTGGAGGATGAAGGAAGTCGATTACACCGGTCCTGTTTTCAAAAGGCAATTATTTTATCGACAACGAAAGGATGAAATGCATTATCAACCTCGACAGAATTTGATCTCAGAACATGAAGACCAACGACACGCCATTAAGTATTTAGCCTGACACGGTAACGACTGTGCCGGGTCACCGCCTGCAGTAGAAATGAAATATTATTACCTCTGCCTTACTGAAGGCAGATATATTGCTTTCAGTCGTGTTTATTCGTTTGTTTATTTGATTGTCCGTGGATAAGATATCTCAAGAACCGCAGGATGGGTTCGGATGAAATTTTCAAGGATGTTTGTCCTCGTGACTAGAATGAACTGCTTAGATTTTGGGATCAATCCGGTACCGGACAAGGATACTGGATTATTTTCCCGATTTTTTTTTAATTTAATTTTTGAGACCGTTTTTATCGCCAGTTCTCCTGAGGGGTCCGTATAAAACGACGTTCTGCGATTCGCAACCGATCTCAACAACGGTGTTACAATGGCGCCGTTTGAGCGGCATTTTCATCTTGTGAAAGTGATGGAAGTCCGCCGGTGCAAAATCTGGCGAAAGCGATTCTGTGTTGTATTTGGTGAAAAACTCCCGAATGAGAACACCTCGGTAACAGATTGCATTGTTGGTGCTCCGCAAGTTCATGGTATGGCCCTGGGGGACAGATTCTGGATTCACAATACCACATTTCCGGGGTTGGCGTACATTGCAGGTCTTCCAGATCATTCATTGTCTTCCAGAGAACGTCTTACTTGCCACTCGAAACAGTGTGTACAACCCATTGCTTCGCCAACGTAAGCTTGCCGAAGCAAGATCAATGTCTCTTGGTTTCCCAAGTATAAAACAGAATTTCACGTATGTTCTTTGTTCCTGAACATGATAAGAAAAAACACAAATTTCACAACTTGCAAAGTAAACCCAGCAATGTCATTGTGCTCAGTGCTTCCTTAATATCCCTGATAGCTCTGACTGCGCACGCAAACGTGTGCTGCCATATGTTGGCGCGCTACATTACTAGTCCAGAATCAGTTTGATGTTCCCACCATATGCATATACTTTAATTTATATGTATGCTTTTAGGTACACGTGCGTATACAGAAAGGCACACGCTCATACACAGGTATAATCACTTAACTAACTTTATTTACAGATGCATGTAGACACATCTATTTATACATACTTACTTACATAGCAGAATGAGAATTGATATTTCTTTATCTCTTTTACAGTATCAACATCGAAGGCTGCGTTTAAAAACGAACTACAACAATTAAAATCTTGTCCTAGAATCAGAGATAAATTCAATACAGTACAAAATTTAAATAAATGCAAGAATATTCACGAACTTCGTTGTTTACGCATGCGCTCCAATTCTATGTACCTGCCGGATTTCTTTTCAGCAACTTCTTTCATTTCGTCACAACGTTATTGGTATATGGTTTCCTTTGTATAATAAATCGAAAGTAATGTA
>NC_068985.1:89835330-89836795 GCF_001194135.2 Octopus bimaculoides
ATATATATATATATATATATATATACACATATTAGGTTGTTTCACATGAAATGTCGTATTTGATAGGTAACAATAAAATATTTCAGAAGTCATGGAGAACTCATTTATTTCATCAAACTATGATCCATGTTCATTCATGAAGTTTTATCCAACGTTTCTCTATATATTCCATCTTTAAAAAGAAATTCGTATTTTGTTGTGATTAGACTGTGGCCATGCAGAGGCGGCGCCTGAAAAGCTCTTTTGTCGAATGAATCGATACCAGAATTTATTCTTAAGCCTCGTAATTATTCTCTCGCTCCTTGCAAGTATGTTAATTATAGGCACACAACAAGCAGCGCTGATTAATATCTAGTTGTGTGTAATTTTAAAAATTTCTTTCACACTCAGTCCTAGAAAGAACTCAATTGTGAAATCTTTCTAGGAGAGAAACAATGTTTCAGAAATCGTGCAGTGGTGTTTTCACACCACTGCACTCTGAATGAGTTTTGTACACATCTTTATTATAATCGTCGCTGCAATTAATTAATTCTAGAATGACAAAGCATTGCGCACATCTTCACACGTTCCATTTGCTGTCTGAATATAAGAAGAGCAGTTCTCAGTGGGTTTCGAACGATGGTTTCGTTCTCCGTGCGTGATAAAGAGTAACGACGCGGTAAAAGAAGTCGTTTTACGGTCCGATGACTATTATTTATAGCCCAATGTTTTCTTTTTGATGCCGCGGTTCAGAAGGAAAATTTCTCTCCAGAGTAAACTTTCGCCACATAAATATGAATATATGCATGCGTGTGTGAGTATGTATATGTAAATGCAAACATACGTGTTTGTGTGAAATCTAAGCAACTGACTAATGACGAGGTCATGATTTCCCGATACCCGACAATATACCTTACATGGCTATTGAAAATTGTGTCCCATGCGGCACAATACTACCGCCAGGAACATGTTTATTACATTTCAATATGTGACCACTTTAATCACAAAACTTATATTATGCCTATTAATTACAATCTCTGTTCTTTCATATTTCAAATTCTTTACATAAGCATGATAAATGTACAAAGCAATGTATACGGTTCTTTGCATCTGCAATTATGTACAAACCATAAATCATAGTCAAAGCAGATATGTTAGTACGGTGCATCAAGCAAATAAGCAACGTGGCTGCTAATTAGTTCCGCCTCTTTAAGTTATGAATTTTCAATGGATCTCAGTTTTCATTTCACTTTCAGATTTGTGTGGGGTAAAAAATAATAGGAGGGTGTACGAAATTTAGTGAGATCTAATGTATTCCAACGGTAGCAGAAATTATACATGTTGGAGAGTTCTGCACATTCATGTTTTCCCGGTGTTCAGCCCGTAGTGGGAGCACTAACGGATACGGAAGTGGGTAGCATACTTCTCTTCAAACTAAAAAAAAAAGCATGCAGAGATACATATATGCATGCATATATATTTTATA
>NC_068985.1:89837043-89837711 GCF_001194135.2 Octopus bimaculoides
ATATATATATATATATATATATATATAGTACTCTCCATTCACTGTGTGAACCTTATGAATATGATCAATATATACATAGAATGAGCATCCGGTCGAAAGTTTGATGGGGACGGAGAAATGAAAGATTCAATCCATAAAATAATAGACCGGATATACAAAAGAGAGACAAGGAAAAGCGAATTTGCTTAGGAATTGGTGCATTGTGTTCATTTGATTAGAGAAATACAAAGAAAGAGGACGAGAAACACAAAGAATACAATTCCTTTAAATATGAATTTGCAAGAATTTGAGTATGAAAAGTGTAAAGTTGTACCAATTATAATTGGTGCTTTGGGAACTGTCATCAGAGATATAGTCAAACGGTTGAAGGAGATAGGATGAGATTGTCCTGAGCAGCTTCTACGAAAGGTTTGCCTCTTGGGTACAGGCAAGATTATCAAGAGTATCGTATGCACTTGAAACACTCTTGAAAGTTAATGGGTAGCTTAGGCTACAGGCCGTAACGTGTAATCTGCCTAAGTCCCATCAGGAATATGACCTAACCTGAGACGAATCGATAATAGTAATAAGGAGAAGATGGTAATGATGATGGTGATGATGATGATGATGATGATGATGATGATGATGATGATGATGATGATGATGATGATGATGATGATGATGATGAT
>NC_068985.1:89838122-89839051 GCF_001194135.2 Octopus bimaculoides
ACTGCATGTCTCAAAAATATTTTTTCATATTTTATCTTTTGTTTCCTCATGTACTTTGTTCTCGAATTTACCAAATATTTTTGAGACCATTAGTATGATATTCTGTTTGCGTTAGCCATATTGTCTGTTACTTTTCTTTGCTTCCATCGCTAAATGAGAAAAGTGTTGAAATACGCTTTCTTCAATTATGATCACATACATTTCTAGGGATTCAGCATGTTTAGGAAGTAATTTTACACAGCAGGACCTCTGTTACCTAATACAATTTCTACTTACTTTTTTCAAAGACATTCTTCAAGACAGTACATCTTTATCGATCGAGTTAACCTTGGCAAAAGCCGTTTCGTGACGAGCAGTTTTTGACCACCGGAAACAACATGAAGAAAAAATGGTGGATTGAAAATCACGCAGTAATTATTTCTATTGAACTCGTCTTTGCGTGAGGGCATTTAGTTCCTTCACCTGCAGCATCACTGATTCACTCGTTGTGTTCCAGTTAGAATTTTCAGAGAATCGTAAATTCCTTTGAAAGAATAAAACGAATGAGATTGAACAGATTAAAAGAAAACATTTAGAAAGAAAATAAAGATGATTTTCCCTAGGATATCATAATGTGTGTACATTTTCATATTTATTGCTTTACAATAGAATTATATTCAGAGATATGCCAGTAGGTAATATTTATATTTTTGGATATCAATCCATTGTTAATTACGACATTTTGAATTCAATTCAGCCTTAATTAGAAGGTTGCTTATGCGTAAAGTTTATATCAAATGCATTATATAAATCAAATACACGCAAACTTGCAAACCATACATATACACTCACACACACGTATATATATATATGTGTGCGTATCTATCTATATATATATATATATATATACACAATACTCTCATATATATATATATATATATATATATATA
>NC_068985.1:89840165-89841292 GCF_001194135.2 Octopus bimaculoides
ATATATACTATGTTTATAAATAATAAAACCTATTATTCCTTTCAATTCATTTTTAAATATCAGTTGTAATGTTTGTTGACGTTACCTATGTCTTTATGTTCTGAGTTCAAATTCTACCGAGGTCGACTTTGCCTTTCACCTTATCGGGGTCGTTAAATTAAGTAAGTACCAGTTGCATACTGGGGTCGATTTTTCGACTGGCCCACACCCACAAAATTTCAGATCTTGGGCTTAGACTAGAACGTAAAAAAAAGAATGTATATTGAAATTATTTAAAATTATTTTTGATATTTTCTGACAGCTCCCCACGGCTTTAGTCCTGGAGTTCAGGTAGCTTCCTGGCTCATGTCAGTTCATAAGGATTATATGTTTTTTTCTGTCAAACACAATTTACATAGTCTTGTTCCATTGTGATAGAGTTCACTAGTTTCTAGTAATTTCCACCTGATATTAAAGGGCGTATGATAGTCTTTGAAGAGCCATACGTATGATGTGAGTGTCGTTGTATTGCGTCTGTCCGTGATTCTGAAAGAAGATCTATGATTTTTCAGGATGACTTTAAATTTTGATTCTCGTGATCCGAATAAATTTCATATGTTTTGCAATACTGATACTACAATTATTTGAAAATATAAGAAATTCCTACAGAAATTGTAATATGCTTTTAGTCAAATTTTCTAAGACGTTTGAAGCAAGTGAACCTGTCGTCCAACGTAAGAGTGGCACCAATAGGCTGTCCTTGTCCAGAAGAAAGTTTGGGAGACGTTCGTTGAGTTGCCAAGACTGTAGAGAAGCAGTGGGAATCAGCTTAGGGTGGTATATAAAATGTGTCGTGGAGCCATAAGAGCTGAGAATTGTGTAATGAAAGAAAAATTTAAAGAAGAAATGATCACAAAGAAAGAAACAGCATGGAAGGAGTACAAACCGTATGGAAAATTTGCAATGGATTGAAATGCCAAGACAGATACAGAAAACTGGGGAGGGACTATGCATTTCGATCAGTTCTTCTTCTTCTTCTTCTTCTTCTTCTTCTTATTATTATTATTATTATTATTATTATTATTATAAAATATATACATATATATACATACACAGATATTTTTCTATGTATGTATGTATATCTATCT
>NC_068985.1:89845290-89846305 GCF_001194135.2 Octopus bimaculoides
ATATATGCATACATGCATATATATATACACATAAAATTATACTCGAGATTTCTCAAATGTAGATGTCCCCCTCATACACAAGCCTTCTCCACCTGCTACGGTCAGTAACTATGCCCTCCCATATGCCGGCAGAGATGCTAGCATCTCTTAAGGAAGCCTTCAGCAAGTCTTTAGCTAACTCTCCATAAAAATAAATTGTTTTTGCATCCTTGAGTCATTTATCCTGACGAGATGACCACTCCATCTGAGCATTTGCATCAATACAAGAGCTTCTATACTTCCACAACGAGAGCTTTCCAATACCTCAAGATCGCTGATGTGGTCCTCCCACTTAATGCCACAGATCTGTACAAGACACATCTGATGGAAACGATCCAGTTGTTTAAGGTGGTATCGATATCTAATATCAGGTGCTTTGCTGCAAAAACAAAGGTCTTTAACTCTACCAAAACAGACAATTTGTAGGTAGATCATTGTAATCTAGTAGCACTCACAGATTGATATGCAACACATTTTCAATTCATTCTCTGATGCTGACTTTGCCTTAGGATTGACAGTCAGGCTCAAGGAAACTACTGTCATGTACCAAGCTGTCCCAGATAAGCAGTGTAGTGAAACAAATATCTATGTGTATGGGAAACAACTTGGTGTAGTTGATCAGTTTTCTACCAAGATCTGTTAATAGATATAGCAAATTGGATAATGAAATTCGATACACATTTAGAAAACAAGTGGTGCTTCGGAAGGCTAGAAAGGCGGTACTGAAGTCAAACTAATACACCTGGTTATTCCTACACCTGTCTTCGTCTTTTTCTTTCTCTAAACCTGAACTGTATATATATATATACATATGTATATGTATATATATATATATTTCGTATGTGTATTTCGTGTGCAAGACTCTTGATGTGGATACGTGTGTTGAAAGAAATACAATTAAACCTTGGGAGAGGCATTATGCCGGTAATAAACACACGCACTGGTTCAGTCTTTATTAATTTATATAGTTTTTTGT
>NC_068985.1:89846843-89848251 GCF_001194135.2 Octopus bimaculoides
CCTATATATATATATATATATATATGCGTGTGTGTGTGTGTGTGTATGTGTGTGTATGTATGTATGCGTGTGCGTGTGTGTATATGTATGTATGTAGGTATGTATTAATATCATAAAAACCGTCATTGGCTTTAAAGTGTGTGATTTTCTCAACCTGTATTTTTGTTGTCTGAAACACTGAATTACTCGAAATGCTGCTATTTAATATTTGGATTACCTTGTCACAGGATGGAGTGGCTGTGCGGTATGTAGCTTCCTTACCAACCTCATAGTTCAAGGTTCAGTCACACTGCATGGAAACTTGAGCAAGTGCCTTTTGCTATAACTCCATGGCAAACAAATCCTTGTGAGTGGAATCGATAGACGGAAACTAAAAGAAGCCCGATGTATATATATATGTTTTCGTATGCGTGTTTGTTCCCGCAGCATCGGTTGACAACCGATTTTGGTGTGCTTATGTCCCCGTAAATTAATGGTTCTACAAAGTACCTAACGAAATAAGTACTATGCTTACAAAGCATTCCATATATAATGTTTGTAAATTGTAACGTATCTCCATTCGTCAAAGATTTTAAAATGCATTCTTCTTCCCAATAATTTTTCTGAATCTCTCTCCCCCCCCTCTCTCTTTCTCCCCCCTCTCTCGCTCTCTTCACACACACACGCACATGCATACAATGGCACACAAATATACAATCACACGCATACACACAAATTCACACGCACATACATGTATACATCTTCTCTCCCGAGCGCTAATCTAGTACAACCACTTGCTTGTTCCTACACCTGCTACGTCTATTCTTTTCTATAAATGTGAACTATATATGCATATATATATATATATGTATTGAGAGACAGAGAGAGAGAAGTCAAATTTCAAATCGTAGAATTCACCTTACAAAGCCAACAATTTTTTCCGTTGTATTAGCGTATGTAGATACAGTCTTTGAGAATGATGAGAACATGTTAAGAAATAGAATCTTCGACAATGAGAAGAAAATGTTAAGAGAGCCTGTTTAAACATTTACATAAAAGTTTTCAAACTTGGCCTTAAATTAAGTTCATAATTGTTTATAAGCTCATCAGAATTCATTATTGTTCATAAGCGAATATGCAGAAAGAATATATAGACAGTACTTGATAAGAAAAAGCGCGTATTATTTTGTCAAATGTTCATCAGAAATCATAATTTTTTATAAGGATTTTAGAGAATTGTCAACGTGCATTCTTTTTTCTTCATCTCCAGGCTTATATGGACTTTAGCAAGTGTCTCACTTTTGTTTCTAAAAATAGAATTTCAAAAGTTAAGTGCAAGGGTTTGTGTAGCCTTTGTGGTATGAAAGATTAGTTAACATAGATGTATTAAAATACACTGATAAAATCTTTGAGAATGATAAGAAAATGT
>NC_068985.1:89848300-89851790 GCF_001194135.2 Octopus bimaculoides
ATATATATATATATATATATATATATATATATATACATACATATATATACATACACACATACACACATACACACGCACATACATACATACACATACATATAGCAAAAATATGAAGATGCTTATAAAGTATCGTCATGAATATAATATTGACAGGCTCTACTTACCAAGAAAGAAAAAAATTGCGGATGTTTCTTAAACATATACTTTGAGATTATGGCTTTAACACAATTTGATATGTGTAGTATAGATAAATTATCTTCTACCAGGAATATCGCAAAAATCAGTAAAAAAGTGGAATAATTTAAGGACGGATTGCAAGATGATCTGAGACATAGTTCAATTAGAAATTAGTTAAACATCCAGTTAAGGTAATCAAGCGAGAACGGTGGAAGTAAAAGTCACTGATTTTCAAGGACAGAAAGAAACCTACTGAGAATCTGTCTTAAGGTGGCGAGCTAGCATAATATCTAGCACGCCGGGTGAAATGCTTTGTTGTATTTCGTTTGTCTTCACGTTTTGCATTCAAATTCTGCCTGGGTATTTTGCGTTTCATCCTTTCGGGATCGACAAATTAAGTAACAGTTACGCACTGGGGTAGATGTAAGCGACTAGTCACCCTCCCTCAAAATTTCAGGTCATGTGCCTCTAGTACAGAAGAACTAGTATCAGTTTTAAAACTTTTGTTGAAATGTTTGTTGAAGTGATAAAGCCTCGGCAGCAGATCGAACTGAAGCGTAACGTATCAACCTCATCACCCAATGAATAATTCTCGTTGATTAAAATGCATCACCTATATTAGTGAAGTTCCTTTCTGATTTTATATTCCTTAGATATATAATCGACGTATTGTATTTCTCATTAAACTGATGCGTTATATAACTAAAACAACAAATAAATTCACAATTGAATGTGACCCATTAAAAAACGAAATATTATCAGCGACATTATTACACTCACATTCTAGCAAAATTTCAATTATCATTTGTCTCTAGATAAATTTTAATTTAAACAATCATTTTATTATTTAAGTCTCTCGATTCAGTAGGAAGCACATAAAATTTTTATCATTGTAAAATATTTTGTAATATTTCAATAAAAACATGACACATACTATCGAACACTAATGACTTGCTCTAGCTACTTTTTGGAATTATGAGTTAAAATATCATAATGGAATATAAATATTTTTGACATAGGTAAAACTTACTTTTGCAGCGATCATTTCATATACAGTGTTTGAGAGAAAAATACTCCGTAATTTAAACCACCATAGCTGTGATGCTACTGATTGTTTGGTAGATGATAGTGTTTCCTTTGTGTAGCTAATCAATACCTCAGACTTTACTAAAGCGGAGGTATTGTTTCAGTCATGTTTGTTTGTTTGTCCGTGATCAAAATATCTCAAGAACCACTGGATGGATGCGGAGGAAACTTTCAGGGATGTTTGGCCTTGTAGCTGACTCAAACTAATTAGATTTTGGGATCGATCTGGTACAGGACAACGATTCTGGATTATTTTTCCTGTTTTATTCTTTTCTTTTACTTAATTTTTGAGAGCGGTCGGGTGTGTTTTTAGTATTCTCGTTTGTGAGATCAATCGAATGTATTTCCGATATTCTCATTTTAAACATCATTTCTGGCTAATCGTTGAGAGGATGTTGGTGTTGGCTGTGTGGAGGTTCGCCTTCTCTGAGTGCTCTTGTTTTAATATTTATTTATTTCACTTTGCAGCATTGTTTTGACTGGGCAACACAAGTAAAGATTACTGCTGAAATCTTTATGAAAGTAAAACAGTAAGAAGATACAACGATTATCAGGAAAGTAAATCATAGCATATAAAATTTAAGAAGCAATGTCTGTAGAAAATGTTAATATCTCTATCACCCATTGTCTGCATGATATATACGATTCAATGAAATAATATAAATACCATTTTTAAATACTTTCCTAAACTACAGATTACGTGGTTATATCTGTTGGGGTGGTTTAAATACGAATACTTGTGCATTCTTTATATTTATTTGTATCGTATAGAACATCAACATGATGGTCATATTGGTTTCAAACTGCCACAATACCAGCAATTCCAGGGTGGGAAGTAATTTGATTATATCGACCCAATATTCAACTGGTAATTATATTATAGGCCTCGAAATGACGAAATGCAAAATCGACCTCAGGAGAATTTGGAATTATGCGGTAAACATGGACGAAATTTCGCTAGGCCTTCTGATCGGCATGTGGATGATTCTGCCAGCCTGCCGCCTTAACGTCTATGGTTGAATTGGTTTCTAATTTTTGCTTAAGGCAAGCAATTTTAGAAAGTAATTAAGTCGATTACATTGGCCCAAATGTTCAGCTGGGGATTGTTTATCGACTCCGAAATGATGAAAAGCAAATTCGACCTCACCAGAATTTGAACTCAGAAAGTGAAGACGGACGAAATGCTGGTTATATTTACGGTATTTTTTGCTGAATAGATTTCAGTGGAATCACTTACAGCTGCATGTTCGCTAATCTATGATAATTAAAGCAGCAGATAAAGAAGAGAATTCCCCATGTTGGTTTTCATGGAAACAACTCAGATGATTAATGATTCTTGAACATGTCTAGAATTATTCAATACATTCAACTAATTAAAATTTAATATTTCGATTTAATAATTTTTCCTTTTAGACAATAAATTGAGAACATTTGAAAGACAATAATATATCAACAAACGGTTTCCGGTTTTAGCATTTAAGCTTTTGAATATGTTAAAAAACATATTGATTAATAATATCGACTATCAAGCACAAGAGGAAGTGTAATTCAATTAGACAAATCATAACCTAAAATTAAACAATTAAGTTAATTGTTATCATTAGCGGAACTAAATATTTTCTAAAACGTTTTAAACCTCTCAGGTACATGCATGTACAAAATATCAAATGCAAATGTCTTCCTTTAAACGAAAAACACCAAATGTCATTCATTCTTATTCATTCAGTTGGCTACTCGCATGTATTCAATTAGTAATTATTCTTGGGGCAGTGAACACACACACAAGCACACATACACTCACACACATACACACTCACACACACACACATACACTCACATACACATGTGCACATGTATGAGAAGGTGTGCGTTGATACGTTGGTGTCTTCATTTGGATGTCATTCTGTTGCGTATAGAATAGTATTTCTCCCGGAATTCCTCATCACGCAACAACTTTGCGGTGAAACATTCTTCATTGTTGCCCTCGAGGCATACGTTGAACATTAGTACGAATTTGATCGCCCAAATGTATTGATGCTATCAGCGAATTATTTTCAAATAAATCAAACACTCAATGTCACCATATATTAATGATTTTATAGCTGTTAAAGTTTAATATTACACGTCCAATATTAAGAGAATCACTCGGAGGAGGGAAATTTCATGTTTATGAAAATCAAATATATGTATCCTCACATAAATGTAACATATTTATATATATATATAT
>NC_068985.1:89851800-89854474 GCF_001194135.2 Octopus bimaculoides
AACATATATATATATATATATATATATATATATATATATATATATCAAACATATCTCAAACAGGAAATTATTAGTAACATTTCTTCAGATGAATATTATTAATATAAACGTTGTACAGGATGTTAATAAAGTCTTTCCGCAATGAATGATTTCAGCCTGCGCATGCACAACTTCGCTATCATTGCGTGGGCGGCCGGGTGTCAGCCATTATCTCTCAGTCACTGTGTACCTTTCAGTGTGTCGACATGCTAACCATTGAAGAATGTACGTTTTTAGTTGAATGGTTGTTTCGAGCTGGAAACAAATACACAAATAATGTTTATACTTAACAGATTTTCACCTAACGCGGGCGTTTTGAACGTTACACACCGGATAGTCGAGGGGTTACTGAATTATATATAATATGTAAGCCTTAAAAAGCCGTGAGCTGGCAGAAGCGGTAGCTCGCCGGAAACAGTGCTTAGCGGGAATTAGTCCGTCTTTACGCTCAGATCGTGAATCCTGCCACAGTTGATATTGCCTTTTATCCATTTCGAGGTCAATATAATAAGTACCGCTTCAGCACTAGGGCTCGATGTTATCGACTTCGTCCCTCCCTGAAATGCTGGCCTTGTGCCAAAATTTTATGAACATCCGCGAAGTAGAAACAGTACTGTACTGTAAACATTATTATTATTATTATTTTTATAATTTGTACATATTTATTTTATTATTAATGCAAAACAAGAACACGGAGGAATCAACGTAAGCTTAAATAACAGACCGCGATAAGTGAGCTGCGATATAGCGAGGGGTTACAGAATTCCTTCTGCAGATCAAGAAATCTAAAATATTAAGCCTGCTGTAATAATTCATGAACAAATAAATCTTTGGAGTAAAGATTATTTGCCAACATAACATGGCAGTCGTGGTTTAGGACGAACGTTTCTGGCTGTACGACACGATCCAACTGGATGTACGACACGATCTGTGTCTTTATATTTTCGAACAATATTCCTCCTAAACCAGGACTACTATGTTATGTTGGCAAATAATCTTTACTACTGTTGCTGAATATCACTCATTGTGAGATTTAAAAATAGTAATTTTCTACATAAATGTTTATTCAAATCATTGTAGAATGCATGCGAAAAAAATGTCGCCGGTGTTTGTGTACATTATTTTTTTTGTTTTTTTTGTTTTTTTTCTTGTAGAAATTGTTACGATCAATACTTACATATGCTTCAGAATAATGTAACATAAGTATATGGAACTGAAAGAATTGGAAAAAAAAAAGAATAGAATAAAATGTTAACACGATTAAGAATTTGTACATTATTTACATTATTTCCATTTGACGGATATTTGTCCTCATCTCGTTTGTTGTTAAAACAACTTTTCGGCTGTTATACCCTCAAGCCTTCATCGGATGCCTTAGGGAAATTTCGAACCTAGGTTCTCATTCCTAAGGTATTTTTCAATGTTGCTATTATTATTAATATTAACCACTACGCAATATGCTCACGGGCATATGGCTTAGAGGTTAACAGCGCGGGCTACTAACCCCAATATTGTAAGTTCGTTTCCAGGCAGTGACCTGAATAATAATAATAATAATAATAATAACATCGAAAATTACCTTAGGAATGAGAACCCAGGCTGGAAATTTTCTCAATACACCTGATGAAGGTGGAGGGTGTATCAGTCAAAATGTTGCGTTAACAACAAACAAGATGAGGACAAATATCCGTCAAATGTAAATAATGTAAATAATAATAATGTACATAAATCCTCATCTTTTAAATATAGAACTGTAAGAATTTGTAGTTAGTATGATACTTTTCTTGATATTTGAACACGGGTTGTTTTGTGTCAAACGTAAAATTTAAAAAAAAAAAACATGAAATGACCCGCTCGGTCACGCTAATGCAAACGCGTACAAACCCGCAGAAACAAGCGTGCGTTGACACACACAGTGTGACACGCACAAGCGTACACAAACATACAGAGACACACATTGATGGAAAATTGTCTTTCGTCAATAGAGCTGGAAGAAGAAGAAGAAGAAGAAGAAGAAGAAGAATGTAAAGGAGGGGAAGGAGGGTGTGTGAGGCTTCGAATATAGAGTGGTGTTACTCAGATCGGTGTTATCGTTTCCTTTGCGTTTTGCATCTCTGTTTCTGTGTCTGCCTGAGAAATCACTGGTTTAACTACTTAACATGCACTAATGCTATTCATTTCTGCTTTGAACGACAATTTTTTGCATGGTGCAGGTGAAGTTATTTCCCATTTTAATATATCTTATGATACATTATATTTCCGGGAGATAATTATATATTTCAATACTATATTTAAATAACACCCTATTTATCCCACGTTTGTTACATTAAGAAATGGTATATTGTCTCTACAGAATTCCTTTTTCGACGAATTATTAGGAAGATAGCAATTTCGATACACAATCTATATATTAGCACAAATAACAGATAGACTTTCATGTGCACCAATGCACGCACGAATATACATAGTTATATACACAAACACAAATATTTATAAAGTTGCTGAAGGTCCAGTGCTTCCAGGAGGATAGTTCGGAGTAGCAAGAGAGAGATTCGACGAAGATAGAATATATAATTTCTCACAATTACGGTATCCATCGATTTTCTCTCCGTCGGTAGATATTCAATACACACAC
>NC_068985.1:89854723-89855716 GCF_001194135.2 Octopus bimaculoides
ATATATATACATACATATGTATGTATGCATGTGGGTGTGTTTGTGCATGTAGAGAGGAACGTAAGCGCTAATATTAATGCAGAACCCAAACATTTTTTGGTAAATTCTGACGACTGTTTTTTGTCACCTAACACTCTATACATACATACATACATACATACATACATACACACATGCACACATACATAATACATACATACATATTTACATACATACATGCATGCATGCATGCGTATATATATATATATATATATATATATATATATATATATAGCAATGTTAATTCTCTAAATGAAGTATTAACAGTAACTGCACGATAAAGTGTAGTATATTGCCACTTAAGTGTGGCTGACCCCTAGGGGTGGATGTTACTGTTGCTTTTAGCCCCAGGAGGACATCTCCTCCAGCTGGCTTATCGACACACGACTGTGTCCTGTTTGCCAAGGGAAGTTATCCCTCTCACCAACATCTGCAGCACGAACGGATCCGGATTTCCCTTGGCAAACAGGACACAGTCGTGTGTCGATAAGCCAGGTGGGAAAAACAGGTGTGTAACGGTCAGCGATCTATCATAGTGAATATATATATATATATACACATACTCAGATATCCCATTTAATTAACTTGGTAGTAAGTGAATTCGAGCGCTTCCCTTAACCTCTTCATTGCTTATGGCACGAAAAGGGCATATCTGAGTGCACGAGCATGTGTGTGTATGCGTGTCTGTCTGTGTGTATGTGTATGTACGTGAGAAAGAGAGAGAAAGAGGTTATGTGCACGATGTCTCTGGGGAATAAATGTCCTTCTTAAAAGTATTTTAAACGTAGAGGATGATGACGAAAACAAGAGACGTTTCCTTGTTCCTATACATAAGAGTTACCTTTCTATAATTCCGAGTTTCTATCACATTTAATATTTATTTACACATTTACAACCAAAGATCAAAGTGTATTTTTTTTTCCGATTACATTGACGGCAGCGCACAACTCGTAC
>NC_068985.1:89855726-89857310 GCF_001194135.2 Octopus bimaculoides
TGGTAGAATTTGAGCGCAAACCGTTAAGAGCCGGAAACGAAAGAAAAATCAGCCAAATATTTTGTCCCCAAAACTAATGATTCAGGCGGGTAATAACCTTAATTCTTCTAACTAGCGGGAGCCGTAAATATATCACGAACATAATAGTAAAATTGTTGGGTTATTCCTCAAAACTTTATCTAAAAGACTGAAAGCGTAGCTTGTGTTGTATATCTATCAAAAGATAGTCACTCATCTGCTATTCATGGAAAAGTGAAGGAAATTAGGATACGACGATTACTCAATGCACTTTCTAAATATACATTATATACTTAATGTACAATTTGATAGACTTAATACACAGCACTCATAAAATAAATATTCACTCTTATTTCTCCATTTTCCCCTTATAGAGGAAAAAATTTAAAAAATGTTATAGTAAAATAAATTAGCAATAATAAATCACTGAGCGAGAATCGTGAAGTATATATACCACCTAAATATTATGGACCCATGGGGACGATATTACCGTTGTTTATAGCCCCAGGAAGATTCTCCTCCAGCTGGTTAACCACACATTGTCTGTTTCCGATGAGTATTTGTGAAGGAAACGGGAAATCGGACACACACAGTGTGTTGTTAGCCAGCTGGATGAGATGTCTTCCTGGGGCTATAAAGAACATTAGTAAAATAAATTATTTCGTATGTAAAATATAGGGGTCACACTTTCACGGGGGTAAAACTTTAATGCTCCACGGTATATTCTGAAATCCACATCGTTGGAAACTGATAAACCAAGGCGATGGGTCAGAGCCAATATACATTTGAATTTGTGTACACCTTTCAGTCCAATACATCTTTACAGACAATGCACTTCGTCCAAGTTCTCCCTCTTCTTTTCCTTTGTGTGTCAGTTTTCATAACTTTAACTCTCTCATCAGAATAATTTGCGAGCCATTGAGAATGCAACATACAGCTGATCATGGCCTAATATAGGTTCAGGCAAAAAGAACCCCACTTAATCAAATGTCTCTACTTATGACATATTGATATTTATTGCATATGACGGGCAAACATGAAACTGGTTACTTTCTACAGTGAATAGTAAGTTTGAGATATGCATGCGTTAAGTGATAGGGGATGTAAACAATTTAGTTCAATCAAAAGGAAAATAAAATTACTTCTCACATCGCCAGCTGTACTACCACTACCACTTATAATCACACCACCACCACCACCACTATATGTGGAGGGTGGCCCAAAAGTAGGTTTACAGTTACCACGTAGGCACTTTAAATGTCTTCAATTAAAAACATTTTATTACATTTAAGTTTCATATTTACACAAGGAGCTATACATAGTGAGGACAAACAAGGACAGACAAAGAGATTAAGCCGATTACATCGACCCCAGTGCGTAAATGGCGCATAATTTATCGACCCCGAAAGGATGAATGGCAAAGTCGACCTACGCGGAATATGATCTTAGAATGTAACGGTAGACGAAACACACCAGTATCGGTTGTCAAGCGATATTTGGTGGACAAACACAGATGCATAAACACACACACAAACACACACGCATACACACACACACACACACACA
>NC_068985.1:89857810-89863451 GCF_001194135.2 Octopus bimaculoides
ATATATATATATACATACATATATATATGTATATATATATATATATATATATGTGTGTGTATATATATATATATACACACATAATATAAATAAATGCTTGTGTGTGTGTGTGTGTGTGTGTGTGCATTCATGTGTGTTTTAAATACACACGTACTTGTATTTTACTCTTGATTTGTCGGTACACCCTAAGTGAAAATGCGAAATTTACTTGCATTTAATATAGAAAAGTTACCACAACTGATTGAAATGAACCAACATGGACTAATGTCATTCGTTAATTTTTAGACCCTCCAGAATTGTTTATGGTATCACAGTGGCAACATTATTAATAAGAACTGTGCAGGGTATGATATGAGAAAGATAATTACGGAAAAAAATAATTCCGACATCATTAATTCGAATCCCCCACAACGCAACGCCGAAGCAGCTATAACAAGTGTACACCTGTGATATTATTTTCGTACACATGTAATTGATTTCAAGAGATAATATATCTTTGTAACGATATCCTCTTACCAGCTTCTCATGCGTCTTTTCCAGCTGCACTGTGTAATTAAATAAACTTGAAATATGCACTGGCAGCTGTTGTACGTTTATTATTGTAAATTTAGTAAGGTAGAAACATCAGTACGCCGGGGAAATGCTTAGCGGTATTTCGTCTGTTTTTACGTTCTGAGTTCATATTCCGCCGAAGTCGACTTTACCTTTCATCCTTTCAGGGTCGATAAATTAAGTAGCAGTTGCGTATTAAGGTCGATCTAATCGACATGCACCCTCCCCATGAATTTTAGACCATGTGCCTAGAATAGAAAAGATTATTGTGGAATTAGTATGATGGCGAGCTGGCAGAAGCGTTAGTATGACGGGCAAAATGTTTAGCGGTATTTCGTCTGTTTTTACGTTCAAATTCCACCGAGTTCGGCTGTGCTTTTCATCCTTTCGTGGTCTTTAAATTAAGTACCAGTTTCGTACTGGGGTCGATCTAATCAACTGACTCCTCGCCCCAAATTTTGGACCTTGTGCCTACTGTAGGAAAAATATATGCTTTTGCAAAACGACAAATATATATCTCAGAATTATGTACATTATTTACGTTTTAAGAATATGTGTCCTCATCTTGTTTATTGTTAATACAACGTTTCGGCTGTTATATACACCAACATTCATCAGGTGTCTTGGAGAAATTAAGAACCCACGGGCAGATGACATAGTGGTTAAGAGCGCGGGCTACTAACTCTAAGATTCCGAGTTCGATTCCAGGCAGTGACCTGAATAATGATGATGATAACAATAATAATAACAATAATAACATCAGAACATACCTTAGGAATGAGAACCCAGGTTCGAAATTTCCCCAAGTCACCTCATGAAGGCTGGAGGGTATATCAGCCAAAACGTTGTGTTGGCAACAAACAAGATAAGGACAAATATCCGTCAAATGTAAATAAGGTACACAATTCCTCGTCTCTTAAATATAGAACTGTAATAGATATATTAACTATTCATCACTCGTGAAGAGAATGTGTCATGTAAGCATTTCTGTTTGCATTTGTGTACTGTGTGCCCCTGCTACAGCGCACGCACGTCAGTGTGGGTATGTGTGTATGTTTGGTAACATGTGCATGTATATCGACGACTATATTTCTCTTGTATTTTGTGGTTCATTCTTCCTATTAGTAAGTATGTCTGCTTGATGATGTTATTAGGCTCAACACTTATGATTATGCGTGGGGCGCAGTTGTGCGAGAGATCAACAAACCTCCTTGTTACACCACAGATGAACTGAAGGTAAGGATTATGGCAGCATTAAGCAACTTAAAGAAGAAGACCGCCCAGAAGAGTTGCAGGAGATTACATAATCTTCTATAAATTTACTCTATAGTATTTCAAGATACTTTTATATAATTTTCGTAAATATAGCTGTTAAAATGAGATGATGTTATTTTCATTTTTGAGTACTTTAGACGACAGTTTATTCACCGCCCCGTGTGTGCGTGTTTGTGTGTGTGCGTGTTTGTGTGTGTGTGTGTGTGTGTGTGTGTGTGTGTGTCTCGGTGCCAGTGTCTGGTGGATGTGTGTCTCTTGTCCCCAGCTCACCTTAACCATTGTTGGTTTGTTTACGTCACGTAACTTAGAGGTTCGGCGTTTGATAACGGTAGAATAAATGACAATTTTTAAAAAGAAAAATAATTGCTTGTGTGAATTGATTCTACTTCCAGATGGTGTTCTAGGATGGCTGCATTCTAATGACTAATACATATCATTTATTATTTCATTGTTTCATTCATTAGTGTTTGCGGTCATGCTGTGGCACCGCATTCAACAATTTTAGTCGAACGAACGAACCGTCCCAAGTATTTACTTTTCACATCTGGAACTTATTTTATCATTACCTTTTACCTTACCGCTACTACGTTATGGCCATGTAAACATGGTTTTCATTCAGTTTTCGTTTACCAAAGCCTTCTGAATGCGGAACCCTTCGTGGGCGAAGAAATATTCTTTCCAAAACGGCAAAGAATACAAGTATAACATCTGGAGCGGATAAATATTTTAAGAAGAATTAATATTTTGAGAGTTGTATTTGTTCAAAGGTCACGTTATATATCGTTTACGAATGCTATACATCCATACGAGGTTATTGGCATGATCCCCACTGTAGTTGGCCCTGATTTATTGGAGGATACATTTATGTGAGATAAAAATAGGCAAGATTTGCTGACAAGAATAGCACTAAGCAATCGTTGTTTATATGCAGTGATAAACGAGACCTACTGCCCTTTTGTTAGATAAAAAACAAAATGAAAAAGAATAAAAAGTCAATTGAATTGATCATTATATCGTCTTTCCAACTTGAAAGACATAAGCAATCACTTAACTAATTGCTGAAATGATTAATAGTGGAAGTTGATAAATCTATTCTGATATATATAGTGGAACAGCCAATTTCTCACATCTTTTAATGCAACGCTATTTTTCCTGAGACATAGATATTCAATCCCTCACACACGTACTCACTCACATACAAGCACACACAAACATATATACATACATGTATACATTTAAACATACCAACACAGATACTCCCACACACGTACAGCCATACACACCCGCACACACTCATGTATATTTATAAATATAGGTAACCTTCGTCAGTATATTGAATATATGAGAACGCTATCCGTCATTTCTTGGCAAATTTCATACACAAAGCGTTCCATTTACAGGCACTCGTTCAAACAAATATTAATAACACGCATTCTTATAAATATGTGTATGTGTATGTGTATGTTCTGTGTGTGTGTGTGTGTTTGTTTGTTTGTTTGTGTGTGTCTGCGTGTGTGTGTGTGGCCTTAATCTATATTGGCTAAAAACGACCAGTGTTCCAGATGATACGACCAACAGGAGAGCCCGCTCCTGAAATTAACATGCAAACGCTCCATATACACATGCACTCTCAACGCATTTCTCAGGGAGATCCAGCGTGTTATAGAATGTGACAAGTCTGGCCCTTTGAATTACAGGTACTACTCATTTTGCCAGCTGGGTGACGCTATCTGAAAGTAAGTTTCTCGCTCAAGGGCTGACGTTGCTCTGACATTCTAATAACATGTATCTCCTACCAGATCTGTCACCTCTCAAATCGGAGATTTAATGGCTGCACAGGAGCGACTCTATCTTCTCTCTTAGTTACGTACCCAATTGAGTAACGTTATATAGCAACCTTTCGAATAAACACAATTATTCTTGTATTCTTTTTTTGTTTATATCCACTTGGTCGCTCTCGATCCGTGTTTCAGGACCAAATGCTGAGTTTAGCAGAAAGCCTACTTGGAGATAACGTGTTAATATCTGATCTATATCCTACGTTTCAATAGAATTTCGATATTGGCATCTTATAGAACCAGCGCAAGCACGTTTTGCCTCCAAATCAGTATCCTGAAATCTCTTATTTTTGAAAGAGCACCCATGCTATTTCACCTTCATGTGTTTTCTATGTAAGACTCACCAGATTGAATTTCTGAAGATAAAATTATTTTACATTTCTATCTACAGTTTTTTCTGCTAACAACCAAAGTCTGGGTTGCCTTCTAAATGGAAGTTTCTCGCGATATTCGTATTCCTATGGATACTGGTCTAACACCCGCTTTTTGAGAACTACACTATGAGGCCGAACTTGCATATGTCACTCAAATTCGTAAATATTCTGAAAATGGTAGGTGAGAATATGAAGACTTGTTGCATTGCAACAATTGTCCCTTACGGGATGAGAATTTAGTAACTGTAAAGCTCATGGAACCATACTGAAGGGATTTTGTTTATAACTCAAAATGAAAGTGAATTATACATTGTTTAATAATTAAAAATGATGACACTACATTTAACTGTTTATATTTGTATTTTTTTAACGTTAATTGACCCTGCACTCTTTACAGAGCTAATTAGATTTAACCTTACGTATGTTTTAGAAATAGGCCATTACCGGTGGGATGAGTATATTTTATGTAGCACACTTAGACGAAAGTTACCAGGTTAGGTCTCGGATCAAGACACTATACTAAGAGAGCAAAGTGGCGAGCTGGCAGAAGTGTTAGCTGTATTTCGCCTGTCTTTACGTTCTGAGTTCAAATTCCGCTGGGGTCGATCAATTAAGTACCAGTTGTTAAGTACCAGCTCTATGCTAAGAGAGCTGCATTTTAATTTAACAATGTGGTAGTGTCTTCCAAGATCACAAAACGGATGGTCTTTATGTCCTTGAGTTTATAGTTCTTGCTCTGGCTAATCTTCACATAAACCCAATATAATAATGTATGTATATAAAAAGAACGATCTGAAAGAAAGAGTATTGGTAGTATAAAGAAATCAGGTTTCCGGTTCATATTTTACTCCCAGAATATAACACGGTATAAGCATATAGTAATATCGTCATTGATATATTTTGAAGTTGTAATCTCACTTCACATTATGTAAAAAGATTGAAATCTTCGTACAAAGGAAAAAATACATATTTTCCACTCATATTAAGTGAACATGTATCTTAGAATTTAACATATTTAATACAGATTATTACAAATAATAATGATGCATGCGTAAATCTGTAGAAAAATATATCACCTAGAGGAAACGTAATATAATAATTTCAAATAATATATTAATTTATTTTCTCCAAAAATAATAAAGAAAAGTTAATGAAATTAAATACCAGTTATGCAGAATAACAAAAAAAAAAACAAAAACAGTGATCATTTTATGTAGCTTAATTGAAAAGTAGAATTTAGGAAAGAAAAAAATATATATATATACATCAAGATGAATTTTTTGTCTTTAACTTTCTGACATTTCAATCAATATTAAGAAAATCCTGGCAAAGATATTATATTTCCAGTTCAACATTTATAAGATTAATAAATAAACAAATCAATTCTTCAACACACACACATGGGAACGAAGCAAAATCATGAAACGTAGAGAAGCATATGTACTTTACATACAGAAAAGCACATACGCATACGACATACACACACCCATATATAGGTAAACACACACACACACACACACACACATACACACACACACACACATATATATATATATATAATATATATATATATATATATATATATATAATATATATATATAT
>NC_068985.1:89864001-89866715 GCF_001194135.2 Octopus bimaculoides
ATATATATATATATATATATATATATATATATATATATAAGCAGAACTTATTTTTACGCGTGTTACTTATTCTAACGGTATCTCTTGACGAACCACTAAGTTACGGGGATGTAAACAAAACAACACCGGCTGTCGAGCAGTGTCGGTGGACAAATAGATGCACACACATACACACACACTCTCACACACACAAACACACACACACGCACGCACGCACACAGCAATACAGGCACACACACACACACGACAGACTTCTTTCAGTTTCCATTTAACAAATACACTCATAAAGGTTTCATCGGGCCGAAGCTTTAGTAGAAAATACTTGCCGTAGTTGCCTCGCTGTGGAAATGAACCTAGAACTCTGTGGCTGTGAAGCAAGCTTCTTACCATACAGTAACGTCTGCGCCTCTGATATATAGCATACATAAAATAGTTATATGCCTTTAGTCGAATAACTATAGGACAATATACGATGTAACAAGTTGAACAAAACTAGTTTCGTAACGAAAGACAAATTTCATTAAATATTATGGACACTTAGCACAATATTCATGAAGCGACGTCCTGTTTAATGACATTCGCTACACTTTCAGTAAATCTAGATCTTCAGGTTGCCCAGAGGTGGCTCTGAGCTTTGCAGAAATTCAATAAAAATCATGGTGTCCCTCTCAACTTGCAATTAGATCTGCTATGTGAATTCCGTTACAAAATAGCCTCCCATTAGATTCAATCAGTCTCTCACCTCTTGGAACTCTAACCTAAATTGACTACGTCGTTTTGTCTCTTATTTTCACGGAACGCATTCTGTACCACATAGTATTAAATCTCATGTAACCCTTTGTTCGTTTCTGCCCATGTGTCACAAAAATACAGACAGCACACATCTCACGAAAACAACAACCTTTTGAAAAGGAACAGCTAATCCTCACACATTTGCTACACTTGTCAGATTTTATTCAAAAACGAAGATCTCCTATAGTAAATGCATATCCTTTAACATAGCAAGGATAACATCCCAACAATAGGCCTGTTCTTTTAGGGCTCAAAATAGTTTCTGCCACCAAAGGCATCGTATCTGTACAAATTAAAGGTCATTCACACAAAGGATTATTTGCTCCACATTTTGGACGCTGCTGCAGCTGCACACAATGATATCTTTCAATCCAGAATTGGATCGCAAAAAAGTAACTCGTTGACAGATTATGACAATTGACAATTAACTCGTTGAGAGATTATGACAAGTACTTTGTCCCCATTATTCTGCCTTTCATCTTCGATACTAATGTCTAGCTTCTGCTCGCCAGAAATTGCTAAATCAATGCAACATTCCGTCAGTGATTGCCCCCTCCTTCCCGGGACCTCTAATCTACTAATTTTTGCTGTACCCAACAACATCTAAGCGCCACACCGATCACTACAGCAGGTCCTTCTTTTGCAAATCGTTGGTTAGCTGGGACTCCAATCTTGCAGGTGTACTTTGCAAAGTTTCAAAATAAAAGAACAATAATGGCACCATATTCTACAACTTAAGAAGATCTACAATGGCAGTGGGTCCTGCACCTTCCTGATCCAGTAGGCTAAAAAAGATATAGATATAATAATTCATATATTTCCTTGAGTGTTATGTAATAATTTATCGGCATTTTAACGTACATGAATTCTATTTCATTGGCTAGACACAATATTAAATAGCAACCAGAAGACATTGGCCAGGTTTAAACAATCGACATTAAAAAGTCTATTTTGTCACATTCTTTATACTTTAGAACAATTCACAAGTAGCGTGATTTCCAATGATTATCTAACGTGAAGGCAATAAAACTGCTAGTTAATAAGTATATTAGATTATTACATCGAAAAATTGTAAATAACACATATGTTGCATTCCAGTGACCTCCCTTGTACAATGCATGAGTGATCTCTCGTAACTAACAATGTTTCAGAAACCATATTTCTTGCAACATAGGAACAGTTCCATTGTGTCTGGTAGAACATTTTGACAAATTGTCTACACAATTAATGGAATAAATTGTAAGATTTTTTTCTGGATCCTTGTACAGATAATATATTCCGAAATGTTGCAAGGTGATCTTCGTCATATAATACATTTTGGTAAGCTTTAAAGATTACCAAGGTAAGATATATAGTAAATATTAGGTAAAACTCGCCTTAAGAATAATGAACAATATCAAGATCTGAGTAAGAAGTCAGACTCTCACTACGAACAAGCAATTATAATAAGCGACAGTTAACTAATGGATATAGTCTGTGTACTAAAGTACTGTTTTTATTCCTAACAGGTCAAGCGAATTCACTCACTCTATTGATATAATTTCGACAATAGTAACTGTTCCTCCAACTTCACTACACTTCGACACATGGGGACCTCCGTGTCGAAGATAATTTGTTGAAAGCTATTAAAGTAACGTTACAAGATTTCCCTTCACACCATCCACCAAATATGACAAACTATGTATTACTATTATAGATGTTTTCGATCTAGTTTGGATTATTTGCCATCAAATTTGATTGCAAAGAATTCAAACTAGATCTAAAACACCTATAAACAATGTCTGACAAATAGCACAATCCCGTATAACCGGCTGCTTACAATGAGGTAGCATGCAGTGCTTTTTTTCTCTCTTGCCATGTCCTTCTTCACAAGAATAATGATCAAACACAGGAATGAAAAGAATACGTATATATATATATAT
>NC_068985.1:89866973-89868467 GCF_001194135.2 Octopus bimaculoides
CTAAACTAGGCGTTTCGAAGATAAGGCAGAACGTGCTCTTAGAATAGCTCTTCCTGCAAAGCTAATTAAATAAATCCTGCTATGCGGAGGATTCCAAAGTGGCAATCACAAACCAAAACAGGGAAAACTAAACAGGGAAAACAAACTTTGAGAGCCGTTAAGCCGAACGAGATGAGATACTGAACGCTGTGATGTGACGAACTTGAGCAGAGAGAAATAGCAGTTCGTGTTGCCTTTATGCTACCCGAATGGAAAAAGGTAGATGTGACCACAGACCACGTGTGATCAACGAGAAGTGGTAGAGAGAGGAAAAGGGAGGAAGTTGAACATGGGTGAGCGACGAGAGACAGGGAGGTAGAGTAAGAGAGAGATATAGCAATGAAGGGAAGAAGAAAGGACAACAGAAGGAAGAATAACGAGAAGAGGAGGTCGGTAAGAAGATAGATAGATAGATAGATAGATAGATAGATAGATAGATAGATAGATAGAGTGCGCATCAGAAATATACAGTTAAAACTTACTTGCAAATGGACGGGTTGCGTTGCGGTTTATTCGTGATCGGAGTCAATACTCTGATCAGAGATAATACTGTATTTCGATGAAAACTACAAAAGTTTCCTAATTTAAATGCTAGAATTAAAAGATACTAATATGATGATTTGTTTTATAAAACATGCTTAGTAATTAGTTTTGTTTTATCTTAGTATATATCATAGTTTCCGTGCTGTGAATATATGTTCATTTTTTCCTTGTCATATACGCCTGAAATAAACTATTTACATAGTAAATTATTGTGTTAAAATCAATCTTTCTAAATCGTTTATTAGTAGTATTGTAAGCATAAGAGGTAGTCATATAATCATATCAAAGGAAAAGGGTATCATTTATTGATTTTCCTAGAATCTATATTTCATATTTTGATATGATATCATATGTTGTAACAGTTCGAAACAACACGTTTAAAATCATCTCTTCAAAATATTCACTGACAGTTTAAACCATGCATCAAGATTAGATACACAAATGTAATAGATAACATACACAATATTTCATGTTCCATTTCGTCTGGTAGAAATTTGATATTTGAAAATTATATGAAATATTTGAAATTAGCAAAAAAAAATATATATATACGTAATCATTAATCCACTGTATTATTAAATGAAACATTATATTATTAAATTAAATCCATAAAACATGCAAACATAATATTTCATATATTATCGATGCGAACAGACTTCAAATATAACGTAACATATATTAAATATTTAAATATAGTATGACATGTATAAAACATCATGCGTAAACTAAACATAAAACAAATTATTTTGAAAGTGTTAATGTAAATGGAAACTAATATTATTTAATTAGACGGAAGGAATGTATGTATGTATGTTCGTATGTATGTATAGATGGATAGATAGATAGATAGATAGATAGATAGACAGATAGATAGATAGATCGATAGATAGATAGATCGATAGACACAAATAT
>NC_068985.1:89870418-89871334 GCF_001194135.2 Octopus bimaculoides
CTCTGGTATTTGAGTACTCTTTTTTTCCACCTTGTTGCACATTTCAGGTGCTTACTCCGGTATATATATATATATACATATATATATATATATATATATAAAACGTGTACGCATTCATGCATAGGTAGATTCATATAGCACATATTTTGGATGAATTAATATATAAGTTCATTTTAATTTTCAGTCATCATGAAAGTGATGACAAAACGACAGTGAAATATACCTTCACGCTTCGAGCTGTGGAACTTCACCAGCAGCGAAAACAAGCTGTCATGCCCCAACCCGGACAGTGTTGCTGCATTTGAACACCCATTTCATGCTTTGCCCATTAGGATTTCTCAAAACTATATCTATTTTCGAAATGATAATAACATTTCTCTTCTAGCTTATCTTTCCTATTATTGTTTTGCCTAGTTAAATATGTTTAGCAAAAAGACTGACTCTCTCTGATAATAAATTTTAAATATTTTTCTTCCCAAATAATCTTTCGAGTGTAAATTCTAATTTGAATCAATCACTAACAATTTTAGTGGGACAAAAAAGATTGGCACATCTCCATTTAGTTATTCACACATAGGAGGTAGAATATTATTTGCGCAGAATAATATTTTGATGTCTCTTGTTTTTTTGCAAAATTATATTCAATTATACCCTGTTATTCTGTTCCCAAATTAAATTTGATAAGTATGGTTTTATGGTATAATATGTTTTCAGAAATGCATATCTCAGAAAATAAGGTATGTTGCTTACTTCAACAAAAATAAGATTTTAACATAGTATCGGTGACTACATTTTATCTGCAAGCATAAAATGTAGAAAAATCATAATGTACTATCTATATATTTTACACATAAGTAGATTTATCTGCAACAAATTATATATTCGTCTACAGATGCGAATCATACAAGTGTATATA
>NC_068985.1:89876497-89878015 GCF_001194135.2 Octopus bimaculoides
TCAAATAGACAGCCATCTCATAATGTTTGAACTACCATTGACTGAATGTTGTCAATATATTCAAACTTACCTGAAACTTATTCACAAAATATGCTTCCTGCTATTGCATAATTATTGAACTTGAAAATCTCGATACATCAAAGAACACGGCTAGTTAATATTATATGCTACTCCTTCCTTTATATCCTAATAATCATTGCTTGGACAGCATTTCTAATTCCGTTCCACAATGTGCGAAATTTAATTGAAATTCTTTCAGCGCGTCTCTTCTATTGGTCCAGATCAGAATTCTTTTAGATTTGCATTTCATTGGTTGAAGGCAATTGATATGGAATCTTTAATATATTCTTTCATTGTTATTGGAAGGAACCATAACTATTCTCAGACTGATTAAAACTAAGCCGTGCATCTTTGATTTCAGTTTCTTTGTGTACACGAAATGGCCATCCGAAATCCCTTCAGAAAACATTCTCCAATTCGAATTGGTATAAAGATTCTTTCGGTTTTCTATCAGCTTTTATCTAAGCAGTAGATATGATTAAATAAAGCATCATATCCATTCAATTCATTCGCCCTTAATCTTTACTCAAAGGCTCGCTATTGTACCATCCAAGCGTATTATCCATAAACAAATAAATATATTCGTGTAATCTAGATGTTTGCTAGTGTACATTTCACTGGCACACAGAGAAAAAGCCGATATATATAGAGTGGTACTGGTGACATGGCGAATATATTTTATATACTTTCAGTTTGATATGGATAATATTGCATTCAATATATTTTCTGAGAATCAGAATCTAATTTTGTATTCATATTTCCCTTGTGAGACAGCACCTGGAAGCCATATTGTGTATACACACGAAATGTAATCTATGATCTTGTCAACTAACGTACGACAATTTCATCCCCAAAGTATAAAATGATGGAAAATTTTTAAAAACGTTTACGCACAATACAAACTGATTCTCATCTTTGAAGATGCTGACCGCAATATCTGATGTGTAGCAGAACGTTTATTGGAGATTTTAAACCGAGAAACCAATTACGTCGTTTTCGACACCATTAAATATATATTGCATGTGGATCCATCAAAGGATGTGTCGCAGGTATGCGTTCATGGTGTAAGGTCATGTTCGATTATCTCCCCTATAAGGCTTTCCAGATACCTTCCGGTGCAAACGAAGCATGCTAACACCTATGACACGTCTTTATATCTTAGTAGTATATATCTCACTCATTATATGAAACCAACATCAAACATATTCGAACATTAGGAAACAGCAGCGGAGTTTATTCTAAATTCCCTCTATACACATAAAGATATAAGACGCTAACTTCTTTTCTTTTTTCTTTTCATTTTTCACGATCACAGTATATACATATGGATATCTGTGTGTCTTTGTGTATATCAATGCATTTATGTGTATGTATAACTATGTGTGTATGTGTGTGTGTGTGTGTGTGAAGGCATATATATGTATATATATATATATATATATATATATATATATATAT
>NC_068985.1:89878094-89881783 GCF_001194135.2 Octopus bimaculoides
TGTGTGTGTGTGTGTGTGTGTGTGTGTGTGTGTGTGTGTGTGTGTGTGTGTATGTGTGTGTGTGTGTGTGAGTGAGTGTATGTGAGTGTGTGTGTGTGTGTGAGTATGTGTGTGTGAGTGTGTGTGTGTGTTTATGTTTGTACGTGTATGTATATTTATATGTTCATATACGTGTGTGTGCTCATTGTCTTTGGCAATTATTGTTTTTATTTCACCGTAGCTTAGTGTTTCGTCAAAAGTAACTCACATGACAAGTGCCAGATCTTAAAGTTAAGTACCAGATGCACCAGCATGGCCGCAGTCCAATGACTGAAATAAGCACTATACATACATACATGTTGTGGATACAATATATATATATATATTGTATCCACAGTGTCTATATTATCTAACACGTTTCAAGAGTATGTGATTCCATACTTTTCCAACTTTCTTCCAATTACTCAGCGGCAATAGTTAAAACGGTCCATTAATCATCAGAATCCAACTATTTGAGAAGCTTGACACCTTTAACTTACAATCTGTTCGCTCTGCTTTGGCTGGAAGACAATAAATGTTCTCATATTTACGAGTTACAGATGCAATTAGGAACATTAAAGAGAAAGCAAAAAAAAACACCAAAAAAACTAACAGAATTAAGTTGACGTATCCAGTAAGGAAGTAATATGAGAGAAGTGAATTAAAATACACAGTATTCGGTGACAGGAAGCTGGAGCTAATAAATCATGCAGCTCAACGATTATTTTATCACACTTTTGGAAAGGAAGTATCTACAACTGTAACCATTTGGTCAAATTGAATCCCAAAAAGACCCGAAAAATAAACAAAAAAGAACTGGTTATCATTTTCAAAGTGTCGAACGATTCATCAGTTTCGTGTAACGTTCACACATTAAAGCACAGTAATACTGTATTGAAATTTCTTCCCGGAATAAATTACAGAACTTTCTGTGCAACGTAATGTTTTAAACGGATTGGGATAGTGATTTTTCGAGAAAACATAATGAGGACTAAATGCGGCATATTCTTTTTTATAGGTTTCTCTTTTTTTTTTAATTCCATATTAACCTCTAAAGAAACAGATATTTAATCGAAGACATTCCAGCAATGATTATAAGTTTTTTCATATAATTTCACTGAAGTGTCCGGTTGTTATTCTGCAAGATTCTCCCGATCAAATCCACCATTAGCTCATAAGGAATCCTAAATTTCAGGGAATTCTTTCAAAATTGCATTACTTTGGTGTTTCTTCTCTTCCTTAATAGTATTGGTTTCAAACCAGCCTCATTAGCAAATGAAAGATTTTCTTGAATTATTACATTCATATATTATGAGATTGAAATTCGCTTGATGTGACGTAGATGGCAAGATATTGTGAGTTTTAGGTCGGAACTAAATAAATCATTACAGGTTGCTTTGAAGAACATCATCACACGTATGTATAATGTAGACTAATTCCCACACGGAAGCGTGAAATGATGTTACATATATGTGCCTATGTACACATATATTCACACACACACAGACACACACACACAAACAAACAAACACACACACACACACACATACACACGTGCATACAAACATTCATAAACAATAAATGCGTGACTGGCTTGTTTCCATGTGTGAGTTGGTGTAAACAAATGATAAACTGAAGCAAAGCGGCGAGCTGGCAGAATCGTTGGCACGCCAGGCGAAATGCTTAGCGGTATTTTGTCTGTCACTACGTTTTGAGTTCAAATTCCGCCGAGGTCGACTTAGCTTTTCATCCTTTCGGGGTCGATTAATTAGTACCAGTTGCGCACTGTGGTTGATGTAATCGACTTAATTCCTTTGTTTGTCCGCTCTATGTTTGGCCCCTTGTGGGTAATAATGAAATAAGAAACGTTAGCATGCCGCCTGAAATGCTTAGTGGTATTTCGTCTATCTTTACATTCTGAGTTCAGATTCCACCGAGGTCGACTTCGCCTTTCATCCTTTCTTGGTCAATAAATTAAGTTCATGTTGTGTACATGGGTCGATCTAGCTCTCTCCCCCAAAATTTCGGGCCTTGTGCCTAGATTAGAAAAGAATATTTTCTTCGCTGAAAGGCGGTGAGCTGGCAGAAAACTTAGGACGCCGGGCGAAATGGTTAGTCATATATCGTCTGTCCCCACGTTCTGAATTCAAGTTCCGCCGAGGTCAACTTTGCCTTTTGTCCTTTCGCAGTCGATAAATTGAGTACCACTTGAGTACTTGGATCGATTTAATCGACTGCACCCTCCCCCAAAATTCGTGCCTTGTGCCTGGAGTAAAAAAGTATATTTTCTTCACTGTAATTCCTCTGTTGAGTTCTGTTACGAGTATTCATGCAGTTCTTTGTTCATAACAAGCAATATTCACTTAAACTCGTTCTCTGTCTTTACACAAGCAAGCAAGTGCGTATAAATATATAATATAACACACGAGAACTTTTGATTCTTCACACAAAATCCATGATTTAGTTTTCACTGAGATTAACAAAGACCTGCTTCCTTTTTGAAATGCCATCAACTACTACACAGCTCTCCGTATGCGTTTAAACATCCAGCCATGCATATCCTTCCTATTGAAGCCTGTATCTATAAATCTTCATATTTTTGTTAGGTATTTGTAGTGTGTCTGATATTTATTGCTACTAATTCCCATCCTTAGATGTGTATATCAACAATCTTATGTCACCAACTGAAATCATATTGATGATAAAGAGCGATTCAGCCATGATCAATTCGTTTTACTTTACAGCAATATATAACTAGAATTACACTATTAAAATGTGATGTAAGACTGCATAATGAGATTACCGTTTGCTGTGGAGGAGATCAGGAGAATATTTTTAACCTTTTGTATAATCAGTCAAGAATCCTAAGTAAGGTTTACCAAAAACAATGTTTCTGTTTGATCAAGGGAGAAATGTTTGCTTATTCCAATTTTTTCTCCTTTACAAAGAATACATTCTGCAAGTACACATATGGCTAACCAGTATACTTCCAAGTCACTTTCGATACAGAGAGTATTATTCGTGTGCAGGATTTCTTTATCCAAGATTTTTTAAACAAAGAAAATAAAATTGTCGCAGCTCCGTTATCTTCAGCAGATATTTCTATACAGTAAAATTCTTTCTTTAACTTTTGAAATACGCCTGTATATAGAAGAGAAATAACAGTTTGATCTTTACAAACCTGCATTCCATTTTACTAAGTTATTTCAAAAGACAACTAAATTGAATTAAAAACGGATCACTTAACAAAACTACACGTCTTTATCTAAAATAAAGAAGGACAAAAACAAAAGAAAAATAAACAACATCTAAGCTAATATATATGCTCTTTTTTATTGAATTGAGTTGCATCATATGTATTATATATTTTTGTTGGGGAATACTAAATACCCATAAGAAAATACCATGCGCTTATAAGAAAATAGTGTGCAGCCCGCTGCAGTTTTCTTTGCAATGTAGGATGGTGACTGTTTGAAATGTCAAAAGTAAAACCGAAGTTTATCATCTGATGTTCATTTCTCACACGACACTGAATACACAAGCACGCACATTCTAATATTACATGCCTATATACATACACATGTGCATATGTACGTGCATGGATGAATTTTTATAAATATATATATATATATATATAAATAAATAAATAAATGTATATATATATATATATA
>NC_068985.1:89882393-89884653 GCF_001194135.2 Octopus bimaculoides
ATATATATATATATATATATATATATACTTCCAGGAAGTAATTTTCCCCCTCCCTCTCCTCGGACCTTTGCAGAGCAGCCAAATCTCCCTCAAAACTCCTTAATGTATTAATGCGACAATTCTGGGTATTATGTAGTTTGAATGAGAAACTGTAAGGCTCGCGAACAACTGGTTGTATTAACGGTCGAAGAAAATGGAATTGCATCACAAAAAAGTCTTAATCGCTGTTCTCGGTATGTATGGAGGCTAGGAAAAAATAGAAGAGGCCTTAAGAAGTTGATGTTAAGAATTGCTTTAACAGAAAGTGAAGCTGTAAGAATTAACATGGAAATTGTATGTAAGACTTTATAGCCGACGTATCCAATTTAAGAAATGTGAAGATAAAAGCTAAGTGAAAAATATGGAATAAGTAATTGTTATGCACTTATAGGAAAATAATTTATATTATAGAATAGATATATACGTGTTGAAGACTAAAATGTGTGTGAGAGCTATTGTATTGAGCGTGTGTATAATCATAGAGAAAATGAAATGAACGTGTGAGTTCAAATTCCGCCGTGTTCGAATTTGCCTTTCTCCCTTTCGGAGTCGATAAATTAAGTACCAGTTTCGTACTGGAGTCAATCTAATCAACTGGCTCACTCCCACCAAAATCTTCCGGCTTTGTGTCTAGAGTAGAAAAGATTATTTGTATGCGGTGATTAGTATAATATAGAGTGCCATAGAATTAACTACCTATTTCCATCAAATGGTGTAAATAAAAAAAAATGAAAAAAAAAATCTCATAGAAGCGTATTTTCTCATGTTGACTATACATGCTGTTCTATATTTTACAAATATTCACCCATATATGCAATGTTGTAACCTTGTGCAATCTTCGGAATAATTGATCATCAGAAAATCCTAAAATCGCATGTTGATTCTAATCCCTGTTCTAATTTAATTTTCACGTGTGACCGTAAAGTTTTTTCTACAAATATTTATAATAATCACAGGACAAATTATTTCTACATTCTTCGAAGAGTGTTGTTCATGAAAATATGGTGTATGTTGATCCCTTGTGCATTCGAAAATGTGATTGAAGTTTCGTGATGTTGGACAAATTTTGTGCAAACACAGACATGAACACTCATTTCAATATATGCGTTTCAAATAATTTCACGTTCATTCTCAGACAATCTAAAATATAATAATATAAACTGATAATTATTTACATTATTTACATTATTTACATTTGACGGATATTTGTCCTCGTCTTGTTTGTTATTAACATAACGTTTAGGTTGATACACCCTCCAGCCTTCGTAAGATGTCTTGGGGCATGTGGCATAGTGGTTAAGAATGCGGGCAACTAACTAAACCCAATATTCCGAGTTCGATTCCAGGCAGTGACCTGAATAAAAAAAAAAATCATATTAATGACATCGAAAAATAACTTTGGAATGAGAAACCAGGTTCGAAATTTTCCCCAATACACTAGATGAAGTCTGGAAGGTATATCAGCCGAAACGTTGTGTTAACAACAAACAAGATGAGGACAAATATCCTTCAAATGTAAATAATGTAACTAAGGTAAATGATGTAAAGAATGTACATAATTTCTCATCTCTTAAATATAGAATTGTATAAACTGATAATTCAATGTCAAACACTTACTGGATAGTTTGACGGAGAATTATCACTTCGAGGGTTTAAGGCACTTTACTTTATACGCTGACCATGAAATTAAAAGAGAACCTGATATTACCATTTTGGACAAGGTGCCAGAAGAGTAGGTCATCATAGATACGGTTGTGTCCACTGATATAAATGTAGGGTTAAAGAACGGAAGGACACCGCAATGAGTGTAGAGAACTTCTGGAAAAGTAATCGCTCTAGTTTTAGTCGACCCATATAGGGTTCCTAAGACATTTCGAAGTTACCTTGTTGAGATTTCTGTAAATACGTTACCGACAATCGTTATTAAGAAAATCAAGTATTGTTGGAAATATCTACACGCTGGCATGCACCCAAACACACACGCACATACACACGCACGTATTATGCATCCTTGTGTGTATATATATGTATACATGTACGTATATGGTTGCGACGAACCAAAACAATAAGCCACCACCAGAATAAAAAAAACCCACCCCCAAAAAAATACCATGCCCAGACTTCTTACATGTAATTCTAGGAAGAAGGTCGAATCTATACGTATGTATAGTGAAATAAAATCGGTACTGATATATGTAATGGCATGATTACAAAGAGTCTG
>NC_068985.1:89885296-89885944 GCF_001194135.2 Octopus bimaculoides
ATATATATATATATATACATGTTTGTGTACGTGTATGTATATGTATGTATACATGTACGTATATGGTTGCGACGAACCAAAACAATAAGCCACCACCAGAATAAAAAAAACCCACCCCCAAAAAAATACCATGCCCAGACTTCTTACATGTAATTCTAGGAAGAAGGTCGAATCTATACGTATGTATAGTGAAATAAAATCGGTACTGATATATGTAATGGCATGATTACAAAGAGTCTGGCCCTATTTAATGCAGATTCTATTTACAAAATGCATCATTACCATACGTTTCACAAAATATATATTTACACAGGATACACATATCCGTAAATATGTTGACATCACTTTTCTTTTGCCTATAGATCGATGCATCCACATATATTCATACGACTTCATGCGCATGCAGCATCAATAGTCACGTCTCTGATATACATTAAGTTGTATATGTACTGAGGTTGCGTTTTAAACTTATGAACTGCAATACTTCTCAAGGTAAATTAAACCTGCAACTTTGTTCACGCTGTTTTTAATATACATTTGTTTTGTACATGACTAAGTAAAAACGTAACAAATATGCATCTACATACAAGCAGACAAACATACATTCATTCATATGTATGTATGTATATATATATATATATATATATA
>NC_068985.1:89886885-89887819 GCF_001194135.2 Octopus bimaculoides
TATATATATATATATATATATATATATGTATAAGATAACCCTTCTTCCATGCATGTTCTGCTATTTTAGTTTTACACACACCCACGCACGCACACTCACTTATATCAACGTGCACAGACGCGTACACACGCAGGCGCTCACACACACAGAAACACGCAACACATGAATGTACATATATATGTGTCGTATGTGTGTGAGTCTGTGCGCGTGTGTGTAACTGGAAATAGAAAAAGCCGCACCACAGGTCGTTGGTGTTTGCTTTTATTTACGGACACTGGAGAGACATGATTTGATTTACTTTAATCAATGTGCCCAGAATCGAAGTCAATTTCTTTATGACAATAATACCAAAATACTAATCACTAGAGCTCGTCGCTTTAACCACATTCACAAGTATGCAATATAAAACACGCACACACACAGACACACATTCCGAAGCACGTGAAGCGTATAGAATAAATTGTGTAAGGAAATTTCATATTTCATCTTTTGATTGCTGTCTTCATTATTATAGATCGCAGAGTATGAATGTTTCAAAATAAAATGATGGTCAGCGAAATAACTTCTATTCATTATATTTATTGTCTAAATCCAGCTAAGACTTGTTTTCCATCTTTTCTTTTCCCTCTCCAGAATCAGTATGAGACTATCACGCTGAAACTGCAAATTCCTATCATTTTTCTTCAAAAATTATTGTCTAATTCCCCTGTTTAATGTTACTTTTTTACTCTTTTAATTGTTTCAGTTATTTGACTGCGGCCGTGCTGGACCACAGACTTTAGTCGAGCAAATCGACGCCAGGACTTATTCTTTATAAGCCTAGTACTTATTCTATCGGTCTCTTTTGCCGAACCGCTAATTTACGGGGACGTAAACACACCAGCATCGGTTGTCAAGCGATGTTGGGGGACAAACACAGACACACAAACATACA
>NC_068985.1:89889076-89892531 GCF_001194135.2 Octopus bimaculoides
TATATATATATATATATATCTGTGTGTGTGTCTGCATGTGTATTTGTGTGTCCGTGTTTGTTCCACCACTACCGCTTGACAACCAATGCTGGTGTGTTTACGTCCCCGTAACATAGCGGTTCGGCAAAATACCCCGATAGCATAAGTACAAGGCTCACTAAGAAAAAAATTAAACCAAGTGGTAAGAAAGTATGAAGGGAGATGAGCAGCAGAAGATCGTCAGAGAAGAACTTCCCTTCAGCAAGTTTTTCGGCCCTTTACTTCTTTTACTCATGATTCGTGACGCTCTACCCTGACACTTTTTAGATACCTGAGCATCGGAGACGTGTATTTAAACCATTGCCATCTATTCTTTTGTATTAAAGGAATATAATTATCCGGTTCAGAGCTCTGTATGTGTATAAATACTAGACTTGACAGATCCATTACACTTCAGATCAAATCTTATTCGTTTTATCAACCTCACTAAATGATGTAGCTCTTAGGCGAATGCTTTAAAAGTGCACGGAAACACACGCGCGCGCGCACACACTATTACAACTTGCAAAACCATCGATCACTCATAGGAAAGGGTTACTCACAACTACCGTGTAATAAGTAGAGAGAGATTAGTTGTTGTTATTACAGAGCCTTAGAAAGTGCATAAATATATATATAATTATATTTTTTCTTAACGCAAGCACAAGCCTTGTAAATCAAGTGAAGATTTAACCGATTGAATAAATTTCTATACTTGATGTAATTTATTTAATCACAGTATATCGAAAGGAAAAAAAAAGCGAAATATCCACTTTGAATTTAATTCAGAACTTATAGATCTGAAACAATGTATGTTGTCCAACGACTGGAACTGGTGGTTGCAGACGGACTGATATACTTCCTAGCAGAAAAGAAATTAAAAGGAAAATGTAATACGGAAAAATGTTGCCGAATATAAATCGCAATATCCATCTAGAACTCATGGACAGCAAGCAATATGGCACAAACTAGTGAAATAATCGCCAACGTATACAGGTATTTATTCTTTCTATTACAAATACAACTTTACCCAGAATAACAGGTAAAAGCTCAAGGAATTTGCGCTTCAGTGAGACAATATAGCATCTATCAAACCTGTGTGTAATTGTATGTTTGTCTCTGTGTACGTATGTGCGTGCGCTCGTGTGTGTGCGTGCGCTTTTGTGTGTGCGCTTGTGTGTGCGTGCGAGTGTAAGTGTGTAGGTGTGTGTGTGTGTGTCTATGTGTCTATTTTGTAGTTTTTCAGTTATATATTTTTTTATTTGTGAGCATTACTTTTATGTTTTCTCGGGCTGGGGTCAATAAGTAGGTAACGTTATTAAACTGAAATCGATTGAAACGTCTCCACGCTATGAACAATTGCTTTTCCGCACTTAAAGAGGAAACACACTTTTTTCTTTTTTTTTTTTCTTTTATGGTAGTCTCGTATTTTCTTTAAAAAGTTCTACTCAATTGCATATGTGTGCAGGTGCGTTTATAAAGAGATACGTCTCCTCGAGTATATCGACGTATGCGTTATCATTCCACTCGTAAACTACAAAACAATGGCTTACATACACATGGTAATTTATTATATGTATGTATGTATGTATGTATGTACGTATGCATATATATATATATATATATATACATGCATATAAACATATGTATATACATACACATATATACATATATATGCACGCACACATATACATATACATATATGGAGATATAGACACTTAAACTTATAGACATATATATATTTGAATGCATATATTGTATGTACACATACTTACCCACATACATATACATACATATATATATAGTGATACATATACATACATATATATATAGTGATAGATATACGTATATCTATGCATACACACATACACTCACACACTAATACACACACGTATATTTATATATGCATATATATTTATATATATGTATGTGGGGAGGAAACAGCAGAGAGAGAGTGAAAGTTTGAGAGTACCCCCGTACCCTTTATCATGAACATAAAAGAAAAGACATGGCATATTCAACCGTGACTGATGTGGGAGTGTCTACATTACCATATACACTCTTGATAATGTCTGTATACAGCCAATCTAAAACCATCTTCCTAATGACGCACCGACATTATGTTTAGCAACATCTCCGTAAAAGGAAAATTTCTTCATTATTTCCCACCTACGAAACATCTCGGATGATTTATGGAAGTTATAACTAAACTAACTCCGACAAACGGTATGTAGTCTCCATTAAAATTAACCTACATACAAAGTCACATTCTGAGAAACACCCTCCTGTACCCTCTCCCCATACACTGCTCTTAACTTTTTTGTCTTTTGCGAAAATTCTATTCTCTCTTTGATATAAACACGTGCCTTTTCTCATCCAATACCCAATACACACTACTCACTCGTTCTCTCTCTCTATCTCTCTCTCTCTCTCTCTCTCTCTCTCTCTCTCTCTCTCTCACTCAGTCTGTCTCTCTCTAACTTTCCTTAACTCACTCTCTTCTCTTCTGTAGCTATCATTAGAAGCGAAGCATGCGTGAATATGTCAGTACGCGTAAGTATGTATCTCTTTCTTTCTCTTTCACTCTTTTCCTGTTTATACATACATATATATATATATATATATATATATACATATAATATGCATTTATGTAAGTATAAATATTATATATATATGTCTGTGTGTGTATGTGTGTGTGTGTATGTATATATATATATATATATATGTGTGTGTGTGTGCGTGTGTGTGTATGTATGTATGTATGTATGTATTTATATATAATTACACACACATGTAAAGTATACAGATATATAAGCACATGCATGTCAGTGTGTGTACACTCACACACACACACACATATATATATGCATACACACATGCCACACACACACACACACACACACACAAACACACAAACACACATATATAAATATGCATATCTATTATATCTCTTTCATTTTGTACACATATATACACACACAGCTCGCACTCACTCGCTATACGTTTGTAAATATCTCTCTGTCTCTCTCTCTCTCTCTCAGCTTCGCAGTTACCTGTTTTGTTAAGTCAGTTGTAATTACTGCGGAGGTGGAGCTTACGCAGTTATTCAAACGTGCGTTTTTACTTCAAAATTAGTAACGTAGAACAGTAAACTATTGAAAACAACTCTACTTTGAAGAGAATAGCGTTGGAAAGCAACCTTAAGTTTTAGCAGTTCGGCACATTGATTGTAACACGAGAGTATTGATAGAAAAGCGACTGTTTAGATTAAATAAATAATAGACGCCACACCTACCGGTGACACCCTCGACCATTTCTATGCAACTACAGGTATGATGGCTACATATTTTTTTTTTCTACAAATGGGCGTTGACATCCTATGAATGAGAAACTGTGCGCAGCTAAGTGCTAAAGAAGTTTCTTGCAAAAAACTGGTT
>NC_068985.1:89893105-89895577 GCF_001194135.2 Octopus bimaculoides
TATATATATATATATATATATATATATATATATTCTCTTCTCTACACAAAACTTCGACACACCCAGGGACACATCTTGCAAACATACTTGAATGCGTACAGCGGGTGGTTTTTAAATTGAACCATATGCAAGAAACAATCGTATACTGTGAAAAAGATACCAAAGCGGGAATTCTAACGATTTTTATACAGAGTTACATCCAAAGAGATGAAGAAAATAAGCACAGACTAGCAATTTCGTAATCCTTGATGAACGTCAGAAAAGCAATCACAGTGTACATCGGGCCACATCCAGGTTGTATATCTAAATCATAACGGGAAACATTAGATACAGAAATATACCATTATGGGTGTCTTGGCATCATTGCTATTACATCAACGACAAGGGGAAATAGGAGATGATCTTCTGCTGCACCTTCAAGAACGGAAACTTTCAGAACGTACACAACATTTAAGAAATGCATCGACGCAACTCAAATATATTGTAGATTTTTCAACATTAAGACTATAGTCATGTATGCGTAATTATAGGTAACGCTCTGATTCATGCAAACATAAAATAGAAGCTAAAATATTCTTATATCATGGAATTGCTACAGTTCCTGTAGACTCTAGAATCTAGAGTCTAGATAGTTAGCCAAATAATATCCATGATTTGCTCAAGTGAAGATTGATGCATTTGGATTTTGAATCATTTTTAATCGGTCCATAGCCAAGCACTTCATCCAAAAATCTTTAGAATTAACTAATAAAAAAAAAGCAATAAGATAGAGCAAAAATATAGTATATATATATATATATATATATATATATATATATATATATATATATATATTATATATTATATATGTATGCATATATATATGTTTGTGTAATGGGGGCGGATATGCTTGCATGTATGTATGCATGAATGCATCTACATAAAAATGTGCTGGTAACAAACACGGAAACAATATTTTGGGGCATATTGGGAACGATCTAAGAGTAGGGATTTCCGGTTTAGTCGGATTAAAGTTTCTACACTCAAGAAAAATAATATCTTGTTACATTACTGTGTGACTTCTGCAGAAGGAGACCGAGGAGCACAAAATCTCATTGTGATGAGATTTGGCTCTGATACGAAGCTGATCAATTTCCTCGATGCAGCAGTAAATGTCAATACAGGACATAACTGCCCGTAGTGGAAGATGACAATCAGACATTATATAAAATGTATGGATACATATGTGTGTGTGTGTGTGCGTATGTGTTAAAACAAACACGCTCACACACAAATACTGGTTCTACAAAGGGTATATTTAGAGGTAAAAACACAAGTTCATAAAACATAATTTGTTTTAGTTTTAATAGACGTTACAGATTCTTCGTTGTAACTTCTATCGATTAAATACATACACACATGCATTCACACACACACACACACACATACACATACACACATACACATACACGCACCTATATATACATACATATATATATATTTGTATGTATGCATGCATGTACGTATGTATATATATATAGTTCAAATTTACGGAAAACAATAGACAAAGAGATGTGTACGAACAACAAACAGGCGTATTATTTAGATCCCCGGGAAAGTCTTTCACGTTTCGAGTGCACGCTCTTCAACAGAAAGGAATAAGAGAAAATAAACAGAGACGGGGAAAAAATAATTGTGGATTTAGCGATCAAGCTTGGCGACAAACATATTTGTTTGTATGTCTGTCTGTCTATATATGTGCATATCAGTTAATGATATCCAGCGTTATTCTCTAATGTTTAACCATTCATGAGAAACAGTGTCAATCTACTCAAGGAGTCAAACTTGTAGGGGTCAGGATCTCACCAAACCATATTAAACATAATCTTATGGAACAAATAAGGACTTATGCCTTTGCCATTGCTAAAACATTTAGAATTTAGACCGACCATATTCTACCTGTTTTTGTTCAAACCAACCAGACCTGGCGTCTCACACCTACCCTAAATGTCATTCTATAAATAAGCAATAACTTCAAAGCTACCAGATAATTCATGAATAATTAAAACAATCTAAATTAATTAGCATTTCATTTGACAGCGTAATCTGAATGCTTTCACTTCACTACCGAGCGCAGCTCTGTGCGCCTTGGGTGTGTGCTGTGGTTTGCTGCGGTGCTCTTATGTTTACTGTATTGAAAGTGTTTTGCGTAGAATGTGTGCAGTACCCAGTAGTGCAATTTTCTGTATGTTATATATATTTGTAAGTCCTGGTGTTTTTGTTATGTGTTTTTATTATACCTAAGGCACCTACTATGATAGGAATTGTTTCTGTTTTTAGATTCCACATTCGAGTTATCTCTATTTCTAGGTCTTCGTATTTTGAAAGTTTTTCCATTTCTTTTAGAGAGACGTTGTCATCTGCTGGTATTGATACATCAATTAGAAAGCATTTTTTTTTCTTCATGATCTTTGACTACTATATCTGGTCTAT
>NC_068985.1:89896713-89897957 GCF_001194135.2 Octopus bimaculoides
GGCTTTATCTAGTGTTATATTGCAACTTTTAACTAAATTTCCTCTTTTCAGGGTTGCTTTGGCACATTTTTCTAATCCGAATTTCATATATATATCCTTGGTAAAGCCGTGTACTGTCTGTAGAAGTGTTTCTAGCTCTTTGTCGTTTTTTGCATATAATTTTATGTCATCCATATATAGAAGGTGGCTGACTGTTTTTCCGTAGCATTTGTAACCGCATCCAGTTCTATTTAGCAATTCTGTTAAATGTGTGAGTGCCAGGCAGAACAGGAGTGGAGAGAGCGTGTCTACCTGGAATATTCCTCTTCTGATGGGGATGGCTTTCGTTTTCACAAGTCCCTCTTTTGTTTGGAGCTGTAGCACTGTCTGCTATTTGTTCATTGAGTGTTCTATCTATTTTATGATAATTGGTGCCACCTTGTTTATGGCTAGGGTTTCTAGAATCCACGTGTGGGGAACACTGTCGAAAGCCTTTTGGTAGTCCACCCAGGCCATACTGAGGCCTTTCTTCTTTCTGCGGCTGTCTTTAGTTATGACTTTATTTATCAATAATTGATCTTTACAGCCGTATGAGCTCTTGCAACATCCCTTCTGCTCTTCTGGAAACATGTTTTTATTTTCCAGGTGTTTACTCAATCTCTGCGGTATTATTGTAGTAAAGGATTTGTAGATCGTAGGGAGACAGGTTATTGGTCTATAGTATTGTGGTTTCTCCGTTTCCGTGGATTTGAGGATTAAGATGGTTTTCCCTTTTGTGAGCCATTCAGGCATTGCCTCTGGATCTGCTAGTATGTTGTTAAAATTTTTCTGCCAGCTTTTTATGCATTCCTGGCAGGAGTTTTAACCAGAAATTGAGGATCTTGTCGTGTCCAGGTGTCTTCCAGTTGCTTATTATTTGCAGTGTCTGGGTGACCTCTTCAGTTGTTATAGGGGCCCAGAGTTTCTCAGGTGCTAAGTTCGTTGTTTTAATGGTCCTCTTCTGGAGTTGTTGCTTCACCGACCATATTTGTTTCCAGAATTTCTCTAGTTCTTCGGCTGTTGGTGCTGAAGTAATGTCTATTTTATTTTTACCCATTTCTTGGTAGAGTTTTTTGGGGTTGGATTTGAACTGTTTGTTTTGTTCAAAGAAACGTTGGCGTTTCTCATACCGGCGGATCCTTTGTGCTTTGGCAAGGATGTCTTGCTTTAGTTTTTCTTTTGCCTCAGGTAAGTCTTTTTCTGTAATGCTGTATTTGTACAGTATT
>NC_068985.1:89899187-89909652 GCF_001194135.2 Octopus bimaculoides
GATATAGTCCAACCCTTTGTCAGCTATTTTTGTACATGGTGTTTGGGGTTGGAGATGGTCTGAATTTTGATGTAACACGTGTGTTTACGATTATTATTATTATTATTATTATTATTATTATTATTATTATTATTATTATTATTATTATTCAGGTCACTGCCTGGAATCGATCTCCGAATCTTGAGATTTAGTAGACCGCGCTCTTAACCACTACGCCATATGCCCGTCGGCGGCCCCTATTCTAATCTCCCTGCGATACTTTGTCTGAAGTATCAGATTTTGAACATCTGTAGGTTTGTGAAACATGTTAGGAATAATTTATATCGGTGACGTAGGAAGAGGGTGTGCAGCAGCGGAGCTATCCTTGACTTCGTTACACCCGTTACATATTTATAAGGGAAACAAACCAAATGTACCGCCAACAAATATGTGTTACCCGAGCAGACCACACCTCCTAGCTATGGTACTGCGTAATGGTAATCTCTTACTTGTTTCACTCATTTGACTGTGGCCTTGGTGGAGCACCAACTTGAAAAGATTTAGTCGAAAGAAAAACGGCCCCAGGACTTATTTTCTTTTTAAGCCAAGTACTTATTATATCAGTTTCATGCACTGTACCGCTTGATGATGTGAACGTAACCGCCACACACATATACATACATAAATACATATACATACACGCACATACATGCGGATTCTTTCAGTTTGCCATTAATGAAAGCAGTCACAGTTCGTTGGTCGGCCCAACGTTTTATAGTAGAAGACGTCCGCTTATGGTGCCATGCAACCTGGAAGCATGTGATTGGGATGCAAACTTTTAACCACACAGCCATGGCTGCGGCTCATGTTTAACAAGAATGTATAACCAAAGGAATCTCTAAATGCTGCAATCGGACTCGATTCTCATAGGCTTACTCTTTTATAAGGACTGCATTGCAAAGCGAATTCTACACTGAAACGTTATAAGAACATTAGGTGGCATAGTATTAGCTTCACAGTATCGCCCAGCCATTAGATACTGTTAAACATCGCTGGTACAATGCGCTTCCAATTATATCTTTATTGTAGCATCTTTTCCATTCTGACCTCAGTTTTCCCCTCTTTCCGATTTTTTGATTACCACTCAGAAGTTACACGGGTCCACAGTTGCGAAATCTTACCATATTATGTAATAGTGGTGCAACGGTGATTATAGTTGTTTTGTAGCTATGGTAGCTGTGTTTATGCCTTGACAGAACAAACTAAGTTTCAAATGCACCGGACTACTCACTGTACGAAACGACTGTTTCGCAGAAGCGAGGACATCGTTCATTCATTAAAGGCTGGAAGACGATTAAACTGAAACCTATTAAACCGAAGCCAATTATAATGGCAATAAATGACTTGCCTACCATAGCAGTGGGGTCACTTCATCTTAAAAGCTAAAACAATGCGTGGCAATAGAATAGCTCGGTGCAACCATAAAAGGAAGATATCGAATTAAGACAAAATCCTCTTAACAATTATTCATAGAAAAAACCCAGTTGATTAGTCTCAATGCAATATTGCATCACTTTTGAAGTAGTTTTGTGTCGTGCAGTGTATAAGACAGCAAAGCTATAAAATGAAAATTCTCAAGCCTCCTTTTTAATAATTTGAGATTAGTTATTCTTATAATCCTTTCATCACATGAGTGTCATTCATATCTCATCTTCACACTCTTCTATACTGAATGAATAATCTCCAGCAGAATGATGTCTGCTGCGTATAGATTTACATCATCCATATAATTTATCTATCATTTGTTGACTTAGCAAACACTGGAGCTCTCATTTGGCACATATATATGTGGTTGTGTTTGTGAGTGTGTATGTGAGTGTGTGTGTGCGTGTGTGTTTGTGTGTGTGTGTGTGTGTGTGTGTGTGTGTGTCTGTGTGTAAAGAAAGAAGGAACAAAGAAACGGATAAAGAAGGACGAGAGTGAGAGAAAGAGGAGCATATTATGCATAAATTTGGTTCAAATACATTCTGCCTCTTAAATAGCCATGGCGTGGTTAATGCTGTTATTATAGTGTCATTCATAAAATTAATGTTTGTGATAGGATTCCGTTGTTATACTGATATGATTTTTTTTTTCCTTTTGCATATATGTTGGTCAGCTATCAATCTATCAGCAGTAGTAACAAGAGATGAGGTCACAAAAGAGAGCTAGTAGAAGAAGAAGAAGAAGAAGAAGAAGAAGAAGAAGAAGAAGAAGAAGAAGAAGAAGAAGAAGAAGAAGAAGAAGAAGAAGAAAAAGAAAAAGAAGAAGAAGTGATGATAGTTGTAGTACAAGTAGTGATAGTAGCATGAAGAATCTAATGCATCCCTAGATGATATATATATACACACACACACACTCTCTCTCTCTCACACACACACACATATATATATATATATGTGTATGTATGTATGTATATGTGTATGTATGTATGCATGTATGTATAAACTACAGAATGTTTTAAAGCTCAATGTGTTAGCCGACCAGAAACGCTGCAGATAACCATTCGCAATAAATCAAAGATTATATTAGTAGCGATCCAAAACTGAATAAACCAGTATCATATCTTCTGTATTGTAAATAACAACTAAGTACGGTATGTAGTAAAATTGTGTTCGTGTATAGGTTCCTAGCAATATTTGTGGAGATGAAACGATTAATATCGATAGCCCTATAAGTTTCCTATTAATGCAAGCCTTTATTTGTATGGTATTCCTTTCAAATTCTCCGCTCTTACATTAGTGTACACCAAAATATATCCTGTGTGAACAAAATTGACATCTTGGAAATACATTGTTCCGTTATGGTGAGTGTTAGAGTGTTTTAGAATGTTGATTTGGTCATTGTCGGCATGTGGTTGGCAGCGCGTTCAAATCATTCACAAGCTCCAACATTCTGGAGATGAATCTGGCGAGTTTATTTTAGTGCCCTATCAATGCATACCGTACATTTCTCTATTCTTCTAGGTGTCAGGAAGACACTCGGCAAGAAATGGAACCAGAATTCAAAGAAGATGAATACAAACGATGCCACGATAATGTTCCTAGAATGAATCATTGGGAGCTACGTGAAAATCAGGGCCGAGAAAGAGCAACGACGTGGTATAAGCAAACTTCAGAACGATTCACCGAAAATGAGAATTACGAAATCTTGTGGGATGCAATGATCCCGAGTGACCACCCGAACAGTCATCGGATACCGGACATTGTTCTCGTGAATAAATAAGGAATATCATCTATGATAATTGACATAGCATGCTCTGGTAACAACAAAATCAATGAGACAGAAGAAATAAATAAAGAACTATGACTATTTTAATTGGGAAATACGAAGAGTGTGGATAATGAAGAGAGTAGACGTGATACCAATACTAATTGGGGCTATACTAAGTGGTACTTGAAAGTATCAGCTCTCAACTACCAATATGGCTGAAAAAGATCGGTGAAAGTGTGAAGATAGAACACCTACAAAAATCAGCATTGCTTGGAGCTGAAAGAATTCTTCGCAGGGCTTTTGAAGCAGTCCGCTGGCTGTGGACATTTTACGCTTTCCATCATACCCAGCAAAATAAGCCGAGTTTTCATATGATGATGAAGCTAATAATAATAATAATAATAATAATAATAATAATAATAATAATAATAATAATAATAATGATACACCCTGATGCAGTAACAGATAATGGCACTTATGGTTTCTGATCTTAACAACTTGGAAGTGTCATCATGTACATTGTTATGGGTTGGAATATAAGATGGGCTACAGCAAATATTCTGCATAGTATCACAGATGTGCTTGTCACCAAATATATGATACCCTAGTCATAACACCAACATGAACGTCTAATTTGTTGTTTCTTGAGGTCTCTAGGTGAGACTTGGATACAACTTGTACAAATGCAAAGCAAAAGGCAAGCTTAAAATAATAATAATAATAATAATAATAATAATAATAATAATAATAATAATAATAAAAATAATAATAATAATAATAATAATAATAATAATAATAAAAACAAACATAATTTTCTTATGGTTTCTTAAACATTCTCTAGAACAATACTATGTACAAATCCAAATATATGGTACCCTAGGCATAACACCTACATGAACTTCTAACTTATTGTCTCTTGAGGTCTCTGGGTGAGACTTGGATCCAACCTGTACAAATGCAAAACAAAAGTCAAACATGAAATAATAATAATAATAATAATAATAATAATAATAATAATAATAATAATACTAATAATAATAATAATAATAATGATAATAATAATAATAATAATAACTATGTCTATTTTTTTATGAAGATTGTAAATCCTTGAACATCTTCCACAAAGGTGTTGGTACTATGTTTTCTAGTAATACACAAATCCGTTTCCTTACTTATGAACACATCAACATTGAACTAACACTCATTTATATAATAACATTGTCACTGCTGGAAATTCGATGAGTTTTTTATGCTTTAGACTAGATTAGTTATGTATTAAATTCCAGATTCCAGAGTCGTCGCATATAACACCCTATAACATATCGGTTAATAAATTCAGTATTATATTTAATACCACTACCACCACCACCACCACGACCACCACCACCACCACTACCACCACCACTACTACTACTACTACTACTACTACTACTACTACTACTACCAACACTACTACTACTACCAACACTACTACTACTACCACCACGGCTACGATTGCTGCTGCTGCTGCTAATGCTTCTACTACTACTACTACTACTACTACTACTACTACTACTACTACTATTACTACTACCACTATTGCTGCTGCTGCTGCTGCTGTTGCTGCTGCTACTACTACTACTACTACTACTACTACTACTACTACTACTGCTCCTGTTGCTGATACTACTACTACTACTACTACTACTACTACTACTACTACTACTACTACTACTACTACTTCTACTACTTCTACTACTACTACTTCTACTACTACTAGTACTACTATTGTTGCTATTGTCTTTTGTTATAATTAATACTCTGTTACCCTTCAATTTTTTATATAATAATGAGGAATTTTTTTTTGTTCATTAAATATTCAATATTCATGTCATGTACGCAATTCATTATCGTTCATAATTTGAAAGAAAAACCATTACATGAATGCAAAACACAAGAAAAAACAAAAAAAAAAGAACCCACAGATTTTAAAAGAAAAATATATATGAGAAAAAAATACATTCGAAAAAAATCATGAAAACTATCAATTTAATGCTAACATGTTTTGTATCTTTCAGTAGAATGTATCTTCTGAAGTAAGTGACAGAAAATATAGAATAAATAAATGGAATGTTTAAGAAGAAAAATACTGGTGTGAAGAATAGAGCAGAGAATAAAAGATAAAGCAGGAAAGTGGGAGACAAAAATGTACGTAATAATAATAACAATAATAATAATAATAATGGTTTCTACTAAATGCACAAGGCCTAAAATTATGGGGAGTCGTCGATTATCAGCGATACTTGTGTTTCACTGGTATTTAATTTATAGACGCCGAAACGATGAAAGGCGAATTCGACCTTGGTGGGAATTTGAATTCAAAATGTGCAGACAAAGTACCGCTCGACATTTCACCCAGTGTGCTAGCGATTCTGCTAGCTAGCTGCCTTAATAAGAATGATAATAATAATAATGATAATAATGATAATAATAATAATGATAATGATGATAATAATAACAATAATAATAATAATAATAATAATAATAATAATAAATAATAAGAGCAATATCGCTGTGAAAACAACATCCATTCATAATTAAAAAAAAAATTTAAATACATATTTCACCTGTGAAATTGCGTGTGTAAACTGGGAATGCATACAACGAGTTTCTCTGCCCTAGGTGTACAGAAAACACTCGGTGAGAAATGGAAGAAAAATTGAAGAAAGAAGAAAGAATAAACAACATGATAATAAGAAGAAGACGAAGAAGAAGAAGAAGAAAAAGAAGAAGAAGAAGAAGAAGAAGAGGAAGAAGAAGAAGAAGAAGAAGAAGAAGAAGAAGAAGAAGAAGAAGAAGAAGAAGAAGAAGAAGGATGATGATGATGATGTTGATGATGATATTGATGATGTTGATGATGATAAAACACTTTCATTACAAAGAATAAAAAAAATTGAATTGTACAACGATGCACTATAATACAAAAAATGGACTATATATCTGTTGTAATTTAGTTATCAATAGTCCGATGATATTTCGGAATACAATTCCTTCTTCCGATATTCTTAGATGGAGTCTCTGCTATAAACTATTTTCCAACGGTTCTCTTTTTTTCAGAAGTGTCCCAGTGGTGGCCTCACGAAGCTTCTTCCGGAATTCCTCATGCGAAGTGCGTGAGGTCGACTATGTTAGCGCTGCTTCTAAGTTATGTGTTGTAACGTGCAGCTTCTCTATCTTTCTCCCATCTGTTTTTTTTTTTGTTTTATAAACAATACACGAGCATGTTATTAAGAATGAACCTACACACATCCAGATGTAGCTAAATAATATATTGATTACAAACTTCCAGCCTGTTGTTAATTTGGGGTCCTAGTCTGTGTATGAGTAACGCTTCCTTATTTCTTAGATTACCCAAACTTCTTTCATTGGCCTCAATAGTGACTGTAATGCTTTTGTCAGTGTTCCGGCATCTGTCTCGATGTTTTCTGAATGAGGAGGCTCTCGTGTTCAGATGTTCTTTGATGCGGACGTGTAACGGTCTTGTTGTGCTAACCACATAGAACTTGTTGCAAAAGTTACATTGTATTTTATACACATTTACCCGTTGGTATAAATCCGCGTCACGGATGGGACAATTTGTTAATGTGCATTGATTGTTCTCCCTTATTCGTTTCTTTGCAAGGTGTCCTCTCAGAGAGGCGCCGGAGTGGACTAGTTGTATGTCTAGCCCTTCTCTTTTTCGGGCTACTCGGATGGCTGTAGTATTTCGTCTGCCACTACGTTCTGAGTTCAAATTACGCCGAGTTCCACTTTGCCTTTCATCATTTCGAGGTCGATAAATAAATATCAGTTATGCACTGGGGTCGATGTAATCGAATTAATCCATTCCCCCAATTTGCATATGTGACAAAAATTTGAAATCATTATTGTCGTTCTCTTTGTTATTTCTATTTGGAAAGTTGTTCTATGTTATTCTTCCTTACTGTAGATTACCAAGGGAAACAACGTGACACTTCGGTGAAATAGCTCGTTTTAGTTGTCTGTATTACCTCTTTTGCGGTGGGGGTGAGAGAATTGTACAGTTACTGGACAACATTTTCAGATTGTTTTTTCTATCTCTTGTAAATAAGGGAATGTTATAAATACGCCTCATAAATAATTCGAACGAAAACAAACATGTTTTTACAAGCAGTCGTTGGCGAAAATGTAATCTTCAGCCAAACATTTATTTTACAAGAAGCAATTAATAGCTTTCTGACTAAAAATAACATAATTTTAAGCAATTTAACCGATCATGGAAATGATAAGATGAACAATGGTAGTGTTAGACACACACACATAAAACACACACACACACACATACATACCTTTCACCATGTTCATGACAGAATGAATAAAATATGCGAATTGAGAAGCAGGGAGAACTATTTCCGACAGTTCTATATTTAAGAGATGAGGAATTATGTACATTATTTACATTAGTTACCTTTGGCGGATATTTGTCCTCATCTTGTTTGTTATTATTATTATTATTATTATTATTATCACTAGTCAGGTCACTGCCTAGAATCGAACTCGGCACTTAACCACTACGCCATATGCCCGTGGGCATATGGAGTAAATAATGTACACATCTTTTGTTGAAACTACTCAATGAGGAAGACTCTAAAATCGAATTATCTGAGGCAGAAAGTATCTGCCCGATAATATGCTTGGCCATAGCACGTGTTTTTCTATTTTTTTTTTTATTTATTTTTACCTGAGCGCTAGATCGTATGGTGAGAAGGAAGATGGTACTCTTTATCTAGAAAGATATAAAATCAATTCTAATGTACGTGAAAGTGTATCGTTAGAAGTTTTGTTCAACATTCTAATCAAAAGCTGCCAATGGAAAACTGCGAAAATAATATTGGTTTCAATTTATGACACAAGGCAAGCAATTTGGGGGAAAGGGCTGTGTTGATTACATCCACGCCAGGACTCAACTGGTATTTATTTCATCGACTCTGAGACGATGATATATAATGTCGACATCGGCAGCAATTAAGTTCATAACGTGAAGACGAACTAGATGCCGTTAAGCATTTTGCCCGGCGTGCTAACGATTCTACCAGCTCGCAGCCTTAAATGGAAAAATAATATTAACTCTTGCTAATATTATTATAATAAATGGAATACTCACCAATGGTTTTGATTGTCCCACTGGTTATTTGTAGTGATAATGGAAAAAAAAAAAAAGAAGAATGTTTGATCAGGTCAAATAATTTCCTCTGAACATACACTGCGAACAAGAAAATCGATATCAATCTCAGTATTCGAAAAATTAAGCAACATTCAACATTTTGCAAACAGATTTTGCCAGCACAAATTTATCAACAAATTTTAATAATATTTAGTTTAATTTCTTATTTGGAAACAGTTTGAATGATGACTATACAAAGTGTTTTAATTAAAAACAATATTGAATGTAGTTTTATCAATGTAACTATCATACAGTATTCAATAACATTGTGATCATAACATTTTACAGCCTGTTTTATTTTCGTGATTTATTATGAAATGATTTAAGTAATGAATTTCAAAATACGTTACAATTTCGTCATTTTAATTAATTTTCTTTTTTAAATAAATATTTATCAAAATTTATATAATATTTAAATTGTTTACTGTCAAATAATTCCAAATTAATTATTGGCATTTCTATTTATGACATCCATATGCCATGTCGTGGTTATTTGTCGTATAAATGTCATTAGAAAGAACGTTTGCATTCCATGTACAAGCTACTTTCATCAATAAGACAATAGCATTTAAGGAAACTGACAAAGTTCTGTGATGGATGACAATGCTAGAAATAATAAAGCATGGAATACAAGTCATGAAATAATACAAGCGTAAATGCCTCGAAGCTTTAGTTCCATTCTTAAAGCAAGACATTATAGAGTTGTTTTCGTCAAGGTACAAGACAATACATTACAAAAAAGTCTGCCATCCAATTGGTCAGGGGATAGAGAGGGGAGAAATGATTATTGGGCAGGTAGAATGCGTATCTTGTGAACTGTGGGAGAAATTAAACTCATTGGGAAACTTAGATCAAGAATTCAAATTGTGAGGCAAGATATATTCAAAATGTAGATCTCCCGTTCGTAAAATAGTAACGGAGACAAAATGATATTTATGCGTGCTCACGGCTACTAGGCCCCTAAATCAAATAGCAAAAGCATAGAATATGCTACTATGTCAAATCCACAGTTATTGGCCCTGGATAATCTATTTTTCTAACAATCCGCAATGAGTGATAGTATGTTGTCAACTTCATGTGACAGTCCCATGAAAGTGAAGAATGCTACTGTTATTTAGCACTAGGAAACTCCGTACTTCGTCCGTGCGATAATTTGTGCCTAAAAAGAAGGCCGACACGGTTGAGTGAACATGTTTAGTCATAATCAAGGCACTCCAAATTTAATCTGTCTGGTGGGATACTGGACAAGAGTCATTTGTATGTAGTCCAATTGTTAAAATTTAAATTGTTAGGTGTGTAGATTCCTCATGATAAGTGGCAGAATGAATTTTGTGTGTGAATAGTTATTTGCATATGTATTCTGTTAAAGTTTGTTTAAGTCTTGTGATGTACTTTTGTATGAAAGTATTTTCTTTGCTTATCCGTGCTTCATGCGTGGTATTCGCAGAACATAGTTCGAGTGGAAAGACCTGAAACTCTGGAAACATGTTTTTTTCACATATGTGTATGTGACCACTCGGTGGAATATGTCTAGTACTGGGGCCTGTCACTTCATCGAGCTGCTACTGCATTAATCTCTCTGAGAGATTTGGAAATGTAATATTTCTAAATCTCTCTGAGAGATTTAGAAATGCCTTATTTCTAAGTAGCAATGAGGTTGTAACCTATTGATCACTCTTTATCAGCGTGTGTGTGTGTACAATGACCATAAAATTTAACTAGTATGTCTATATGCTTGAGTTAGTATAATAGTTCATAGGAGAGAAAGTGACTGAACATCAACTTTTGACAATGCTGCCAAACTAATCGCCAACTAATGGGATTCTTAAAAGCCACACATATGTTATGCTGAAATTCTATTTGGAACAAGTGGCATACATGTAATCCTTGATAGAGAAAATAAAATGTCTACCCGAAATAAATAAAACACAACGAAACAAATGCAAATTAAATAATTTATTATCAAAGCGTATATATATATATATAGACAGACACACATTATATACGTATATA
>NC_068985.1:89909906-89911393 GCF_001194135.2 Octopus bimaculoides
TATATATATACGTATATGTATATATATATATATATATATACACACACACACTCACGCACATATATAATACACCATACTATAAGATAAATATACCAGAAATTTATTTGAAGTATTTGAATTTTATTCACGGCATATATGAGGCTTCAATACTTATTGCAATTCCATTGATATGAATAAAAGAAATGTAAGGCTTGATTTACTAAGTTAGTAAAACTGTATAATAATGTTATTCACTCCCTTGGCGAGTATGTAGGAAATAATACAAAATCATATGAATTAAAATGAATATAATATATTCTATTCCGTTCATACTGTTTCTGATTAAAACTTGTTTATTTCGCTATTAGCTACTTTATAAACGATAGTGAAAAGGTAAGACCGTACGTCTTCATTAATATTGATATGAAATTTTGAATTCTTCTTTACAATTATAAAATATATTTCACTGTTTCAAGCAAAGTTGTATGTGCATAATTAAATGTAATTGAATATATGACAATATGCGTGCTTTTCGAAAGTTCGTGATTTCGTAGAATAATTACAAAACCAAAAAAGGGAAAAATAATGCTCTGTGAAACCGAATCGCAAACCTTTCGCTTCTGCGTTAAAATTCCACCAATGTTAATCCTCATGACAGGAGAGAAATAGTTACAACGCATTAAAAACATACATAAATACAACATATCCTAGAGATGTATTTTCCTGAGCAGGAGGGTCTTTTCCTGAACCTGATCCGATACCTTTTGCTCACATTCAGGTATATTATTCGGATTTTGAAAATATTACAAGATGGTCGAAACGTCATTTAGCAGATTCCCTGTTGTAAATGTTTGTCGATCACCAAGCGTCTTTTACGTACCAGAAAAATAAAATAAACCATGCCCTCTTTTTATGTAAAAATGTATTGCATAAATGCTAAAAATCAATATCCGTAGAGAATAATATTTATGTAGACCTAGAAAAAAGTTTGTAATGTTTCGAAATCGTTTTATATACAGAAATTCCTATATTTAAATTCCATTTGTCCGTACGCTCTGCCATGCAAGAATCTAATTAATAAAACTTCGATGACAAGTTGTCTTTTTTTTCTGAATAATATCATTGCAAAGTGCCAGTGTGATTTGAGATACAAAGAGAAGGATGTTATTGCAAAATCAAACTTTTCAGACCAAACCAATAAATTTCAATATGCCATTTTGTGAAAAGAAGATTATACTGTTTTCTTAATAGGCTTAAAAGCTAAAGAACCAACGACCACAATTTGATGTAACGAATTTGATTATATGATAAACACAAGAGGCTGGAAAGAACACGAACCTTGATGGAGACAAAGTACAAAATATTTCATCGCAAAAATATTTCCTGTCACGAGTGAAGGAAGGGGAGAAAACTACTTTAAAATCATCAGGATGTACTAAACGTGACATATTTAAAACATCACTTAGAAAATGTATATATATATGTATATATATATATATATATATATA
>NC_068985.1:89911991-89916204 GCF_001194135.2 Octopus bimaculoides
TATATATATATATATATATGTGTGTGTGTGTGTGTGCGCGCGCGTGTGTGTGTGTGTGCGTGTGTGTGTGTGTGTATGTATCTATGTATATATATATATGGTATATATGTATGGATGTATGTATATATATATGGGAAAGATAGAATTTGAAAATGCATTAAACCTCTTGACGAACCCAAGATAGCCGCTGATGACGATCGTAATGATCATGATGTCGACGCCATTTTATGTGCCTATTAGCCCTAATACCCCTTATAAAAGAACTTAACAGAAAAGATTAAGGATAAAAAATTGGCGACTAGAAAATAAGTCGGATGACTTAAAATTTTATGGCAGAGGTGATAATATGCTTGGAGGACAATTAAGTAGTGATGACAGTGGGAGGGAATTAGGCATCGTTAGAAGTTTTAAGAACACTTTCCAGTATAGGAAACTGACGACCTGACATTCAATTGTGTTGGATATTGACACTGTCATAGAAGAACACGAGTAGGAATAAACTTACAAATACCTTGCAATAAATGAGGGCTCTGACATTCAGCATGCAAATATGAAAGGGAAGAACAGGAAGGAATGTTACAGGAGAGGTCAAGGAATCGTAGAATCTAAGTTAAATGCACGTAACAATGTGTTAGCTAGTATTTCCCTAGTAGTTCCTGCTATTTATAGTTTCAAAGTGTTGAACTGGAATTTGAGTGAAATAAGGAAGATTGACTGGAAAATATGTAAGCTCCTGACTTGCAATAAGAAACACTACCTAAATTCAGATGCGCATCATCTTTACCTATCAATTGCTCAGGGACGTCAAGGCTTGATTCAATTTAAAATCTCTTACAAAACCACCACGTTAGGACTGGCAAAATATTTGGAGACATCTAACGGCCGGATGCTAAAGCTTGTTGAAAACCATGTAAGAAGTAAGAAGCATCATTATGTTATGAAGGAGGACAAAATATTTTCAAGTGAGATTATGCATAATACCCAGTTTGAACAGCATGATGGAAGTGCAGCAACTGTAGCTGCAAAGAAGGTTAAATCAATAGCAAAGGAAAATGCGTTTGAGCAACTGGCTGATAGGTGGTTATGCTGTAGCACCGGATGTGTTTGGATTGGGAAATCCCAGAGGATTTTGCTAGTCTCTAACTCTGTTACTCTTTGTGGTTTGTGCTCATACCACATCTTGCATCTCTCTAGCCCCCAATTTTTAGCGCAGTTTGCAATGGAGCACTTGCGCTACCTGGTTGTGTTGTCACAACTTGTAGTGGTATTGGGGAATTCTAGGGCATTTGTTTGTGATATGGGCAATGGTTTCATCCACTTTATTGCAGGTGAGGCACAGTGGAGACATTTGCTCATTCCTAAGCTTGACCCTCCTGTTCATGGCCAAAGCTTGGTTTTGTGCTGCCAGTATAGTGCTCTCGGTATCCTTTTTTTTGGCGGGGAGTTCCTTTCATCAGCCAATCCCACCTATTTTTCCAGCAACTTCTCTTGAATTTCATGGATTTGGTTGTGTCGTCTCTAGCGTAATCTTCTTCATTTCCTTTTCGTACTTCTTCCTTTGTTTTCCCGTTTTTTCTGTGCCCTTAATATTCCCTCGTTCCTAACTATGGCCAGCAAAGTTTCTTTACTTTAGGCTAGGTATCTCATTAAGCTCTCGAGTTCGATATGCACGCAGTCTTTCACACTTATCAGTCCACTTCCTCCATTTACTCTCATAGTGTATAGACGATCAGTGTTTGCATGTAGATGATGGACTTAATGCAACATTAGATGCTTTCTTGACTTCCTGTCCATCTCCTTTAACTCCTCTGCCCACTTCAAAATTCCAGTGGCATACCAAACTAATGTAACTGCACTCAAGTTTATTGCCGAAATTAAGTTTCTGGCATTCAGCTTTGAAGACAATACTTTTGTCACTCGCCTCAGGAACTGTCTTTTTATATTTTCCTTCATGTCGTGGTGTTTGATTCCAGCTGCCTCAAGTATTGCAAGGAACTTTTAGCTGGACTGAAGTTGAATTACTTTCATTATTTCACCACTTGGTCCTGACACTTTCACCTTCTATCCTCACAGGTTTTCCACGTCTCATCACCATCATAACCCATTTTGAAATTTCAAACACCATCTTAATATCATGGGAGAAAGTACGCACTAACTGGACTAGGCTGTCCAATTCTGCCTCAGTTTCTGTGAATTACGCGTTTGATTTGTCAGAAATATACATCACCGCCATGTTTAAGATTTTGAAAATATTTTATCAGTCTTCCACAAAATCGGATTAAAATTTGCTTGCAAATGAAAATATTAATTGATTTTCAGTGACTCGATGCTATTTTATGCCTTATATGTATAAAATATAATTTTATACTTATTTCGGGAAAGTTACTGAAAAATACATAAAAATGTAACTACTCTATTAGCAGGTTTAGATACGGTGGACAAAATATATATACATACATACATACATACAAATGTAGAAGCCTTTTGCGTTTCGAGCTATTCAACAGAAAGGAATAAGAGAAAATAAACAGAGAGAGAATGAAGAAGAAAAATTTGTGGACTTCAGCGGTCCTGCATGGCAAATGATATATAAGTAAATGGAAGGATAAGCAAGTTAGGGTGAGTAAAGTATACTATTTACATGAAATATAAAATCTGTATAGGCTTACATATAACAAAGTCCGAAAGGATATCAAAAACCAAAGGGTTTGAAGAAGTGTGTTACAACTCCAACAGCTGTTTCTGGGAGCTCGGTGGTCCAAAATAATGGTTGCTGATTGATTCCATCGTCGGATGAGACGAGCCTTCATCTCCAGGAAATAGATCTTGTGTACGAGAAGTTTCAAAAAGATCTTTCTTTCAACACCCCATATGTATAATTTCCTAATTTCCTAATTTCCGCAATGTTGCGAGGGTAAAGTACAACGAGCACCAGTAATTTGTCTGGTTATATTTAGATTGCAATCTTTTCAAATAATATGTATTCCAGTCTTAAATCTATTTATACTATTTGGTGTAGAGGAATAAAATGGTCAGCAACGTTTTATAAATTCGAAATAGTATTATTCAGCGTAATTATTTATTTACTTCACAACGAAATAATTTGATAACGTCTGTGTAGTTTGTTGTTTTAATCATTTCTTTTAATTAGGATAAATGACTTGTTCAATTCTCGCTTAAACACAATGAGATCAAAGCACGCTAAGAAGATAATAGCGTTGCACGAAAACAAAACATACTAGACTTAAAATTATGTGACGAATCACATCAACGTTAAACTAAATGAATGGAGGGAAAGTAGAAAGGCTGTAAGTAAGTGGATCAAAGGAATGGAAGGTTTAGTATTCCGGAGGATCAATGGAAATTTAACATAAGCAGGAGCTACTTAAACAACAACAACTATTGTCCCAAATGCTATCTACGAAGATTTATATAAATCGCAAAACTAACAGTAATAAAATTGCTTTTTAATTCGCACACCTCTTTGATCAATTATTTTACATTTCGTTCATAGACAACACTGTCAATGATATTGTATTTTGCTTCTTATTTCTCTTCTCTTCTTATTCTTTGCTTGTTAAACAAGAAAATCCAATTGATAATAGTTTGTGAAAAAAAAAAGAAAAAGAAAAAGAACCACGATCAAGATTCAGCATTTCTGACAGTTTGCCCCTCTCATTCAACATTGTTTGCGCAAATATGTGATGTTCACAGGGGCAAAGCAAGTCTCTCACATACTGTTAATTTTCCTGCAGGTATTTATGTTTTTTTTATTCCGCCATGATTGACAACATCGGTGGAAGTTTTATTGTAGTCAATACACGCGTAAGTTATTCCGTTGAAAGTAGTTGTCAAGTGTAATATGCAGACACATCATTAACATGTGATAGACAAACAAAGGAATCGGAGAAAATAGCTTTTTAACTTTCGACAACAGGCGTTTTCAATCGATTGCAAGGAAATTCTTTACGATGTTTACATCCTTATTGTAACAGAAGCTCTTGAAGTCAAATAGATGCGCTTGCCTTTGAAAATCTTTCTTGAATTGTTGCTAAGATTTGTTGTTTAGTCTATCAGTAATCACTCGGCACGTCTGTTACATTGTTTAATTACTTTTACTCCGTTTGTTTGCTATCGTTTCTTTTGTACGCGCGCACATTCACGCGCACACACACACACACACACACACACACACACACACACACACACACAC
>NC_068985.1:89917229-89920324 GCF_001194135.2 Octopus bimaculoides
ATTAAAAAAAACAACAAACAAAAAGGGAACGAGTGGGAGGGTGAAATATCAAGCGTTTGATTACCGTGCGAATATTTAAGAAACATTTCGGACTCTTTAACATTTCAGTATTCTTTTATTCCTTCATTCTTTTATTCTTTTACTTGTTTCAGTCATTTGACTGTGGCCATGCTGGTGCACCGCCTTTAGTCGAGCAAATCGACTCGAGAACTTATTCTTTGTAAGCCTAGTACTTTTTCTATCGGGACGTTTTGCCGAACCGCTATGTTACAGAGACGTAAACACACCAGCATCGGTTGTCAAGCGATGTTGGGGGAGCAAACACAGACACACAAACATATATACACACATACATATACATATATACGACTGGCTTCTTTTCAATTTCCGTCTACCAAAACCATATATATACATTTCAATAAGTGCATTGAATAATCAGAACGCCAGCCTGCTAGAAGTAGACCCCAAATTGTCTAGGAACCACTTACACTATTACTGTACCACCAGAAAGTTGTAAGCGCGGAAAATAGGCACCGAGGAGTTATTTTGATTATGAATTAAAATATTTACTAATCCACTCCTATAACATATTTACTTCATAATTATTCTAAGAAAATAACAACATGGTTGAAATAGACGCTTAAATTTTTAATTCGTGAATACGCGTGAAATGTATTTGTATTACTCATTATGGTGTTTGTCCTGATGGGTCTCCAGAATATTAGTGAATTTTTATTCCCTTTTTCCTATACACATGTGGGCACAAATTTTCTGAAGACAGTTACACGCAAGAGATTTTCTCTTGGACAAAATCCGTCGCTTCATGCATGTTGACAGTATATATAATTTTAAGCATGTAAGAAATAAGGCTATTTAAATTTCATCATAATATGTCTTGAATTTGTTGATATTATCTTAATTGATTTCCCTGCGAGCTGATGGAATTGTAAGCGCGCCGGACACATTTTGTCCGTCTCTAAAATCTTTTAATTCAATTAAGGTCAACTTCGGTTTTGAGGGTGGATAAAGTAATACCGTTCTATATTTAGGACATGAGGAATTATGTACATTATCTACATTATTTAGTCCTTATCTTGTTTCTTTTTAACGCAACGTTTCGGCTGATATACTCTCCAGCCTTCATCGAACCTGGTTTCTCATTCCTAAGGTATTTTTTGATGTTGTTGTTGTTATTATTATTATTATTATTATTATTATTATTATTATTATTATTATTATTATTATTATTATTATTATTATTATTATTATTCAGGCCACTGACTGGAATTGAACTCGGAATCTTTGGGTTTGTATCCCGCGTTCTTAAGCACGACATCATTTGCCCGTAGTAATTCCCAGTCAAGTATTTGGGCGATGTAATCGACTCATACGAAATGGCTGGCCTTGTGCCAAAATTTGAAACCAATATTGTTATCGTAATTATTTTGGAAAATATCTTTCGGCCTAATAATTTTGTGTTATAAACTTTCCATCTCAATTTAGTTTTAGTTTATGCAAAATAAAACGTCCATATGTATTCAATCTTACGGTAGATTACAATGGAATCATTGACAATATTACACGTCTATTGGAACGCATACTGTAGAGTTATCATTAACTTCCTTATAAATATGCTTCCATTGCATATTTATAAGGATGTTATGTCTGTAACCATGGCTACATATGTGTGTTTCTCCAATTCGGAATGCTGAGTAGTAATTCAATTCTGAATTAAGGATTAATTTTGTTTTCCTTTTTTTTTTCTTTTGTTAGCTGTGCAATAAGTATTTCATCTTTTACTTGTTTCAGACAATAGCATGCGGTCAAGATGGAGCATCGCTTTGAATGGTTTAATCAGAGAAATCGATACCAGTACATACATTTTTCAGGCCTGCAAAGTCACGAGGAGGTAAATAAACCAATGCCAGATGTGAAGCAACTGGCAGCCAACAACAAACACCAGGACGCACACTTACATACGTATGCACGTATGCACGCACGCACACACGCACGCACGCACGGATGCTGATATACGACAGGTTTCAACCCTTCTCCGTCTACCAAATTCATTCATTATTTATCGGCAAGGGGAACTTTGAAGAAGTTATATATATATATGCCACTCTTGAATGCCAGTTCATGTGGAACAATTTTCCCATTGCATAGTGAGTAGAGAGACGTATCATAACTGGGACACGTCTATCGGAATACTACCAGGGTCGGGAATTGCTTTTCAAATATATTCTAAAGAAGTGTATCGATCCTGTCAAAACTTCCAAAATATATAAGCAAATCAAGTGGGGATGAGCAGGTGTTTGGAAATAATTTACAACATTATTCATCAGTTGCTGCTGAAGCTGAATGCAAATAATCATTTCATTTCTATCTTCGCAGGAGAATGTTTATAGCTCATATATAAGGCTTCTTCATGTACAATACGAACACAGTTTGCGCATCGTGAAGGTCTTATTTCGACGTTCATCGGAATAAAATTACATACATAAGCATGAATGTATAACTATATATGTCTTAGTACATGCTCATGTATATGTACATTCTCTCATACGTACAAACGCATATATGCTTGCTACATTCACTTTTCATTAAACGTCCAACATATCAAAATCCTAGGCGACTCTCTCAACACATTTCTGACTTAAAATACGGTGCAAACTGTCATCTTCGACTAGTGAAGCCGTGTGTATGCACATATGTACTTATGACTGAGTGTCTGTGATACTCGTGCTTGTATGAAATTCTATATGTATATAGCACGTAGGTGCTTTTTTACGTAGGTGCTTTCTAACGTTGGTGCATTCATATCGCTAAGTTTGCTTAAATAAGACTTTCTGCAGCATGCGTAAAATAATATTTTCTGCATGTGTAAAACATATCCATAATCGGGGGAATGAAAAACATATTCTCCTAATGAGGGCGCATTGAACCAGAAACACAGGGAAAATTGCTGCCATCGAACAGAACAGCAATACTTTTCTTACGCAGATAAATCCAACGAAGTATTTGTTATAAATTTATTATCCCCACACACCTCATTCTCCTTCCAATCGCTAAAACACTGCTGTTATATATATATA
>NC_068985.1:89921006-89921949 GCF_001194135.2 Octopus bimaculoides
TATATATATATATGTAGATAGATAGATAGATAGATAGATAGATAGATAGATGTAGATATATATATAGTAAATTGTTCAGTGTAAAATGTCTTAATATAACTATACATATTAAGGACAGTGACGAGTTTCAATCATCTTCTTTTAGCTCATTTTCACTTCTATTGAAATAATCATTTCTACAATAGGCACAAGGTCTGGAAGTTGGTGGGAGGGTGCCAATCGATTAGATCGACCCCAATATGCAACATAGAGGTGACAAACAAAGACAGACAAAGGGATTAAGTCGGTTACGTCCCTTTGTCTGTCCTTGTTTGTTTCCTCTATGTGTAGCCCCTTGTGGGCAATAAAGAAACAAGAAACGTTAGCATGCCGGGCGAAATGCTTAGCGTATTTTGTCTGTCTCCACGTTCTGTGTTCTAATTCCGCCGAGGTCGACTTTTCCTGTGATCCTTTCGGGGTCGATAAATTAAGTACCAGTTAAATACAAAGGTTGATCTAATCGACTGGCTTCTTCTCCAAAATTTTGGGCCTTGTGCCTAGAGTAAAAAAAAAATAATGGCCGATTACAAATGACGAATCAAACTATTTTTTTAGCATTTGAAATGTATCTAATGAGAACCTTGAATGAAAATGAAGATGAAGATCTGGAGATATGATATGGAAAAAGAAGCTTAATTTGAATTTGTGTCCAAAGACATATTTACAACTCGCTAATTAAATTAAGTGTTTTACTATTCTCTTTCACATCGTTAAAAATCAACGCTAGAGTTTTGGATTTCTTCCGCTCAGTCAGGAAAAAATTCTATTTATTCTAATTCATATTCAGTAAAAGTCATCCATGTGTATGTGTGACTATCGGAACGCGTGTAAGCCACACACATACACACACACACACACACCCACACACACACACACACACACACACACACACACACACACACAC
>NC_068985.1:89922072-89924902 GCF_001194135.2 Octopus bimaculoides
AGAGAGAGAGAGAGAGAGAGAGAGAGAGAGAGAGAGAGAGAGAGAATGAGAGAACGAGTCAGAGAATTACAGAACCACAGATATGTTCACCAATAATTTTTTATCCCATTTGTAACTTCTCAATTTTTTTTCTGTCGTCCTAACTTAATTACATTCATTTCTCAATTCTCACTTGAAAAATATATTATTTGAACCGTATTTGAGGAATATATAATGTTATTTTTTTTCTCCAGGTAATAATTTATGTGAAAACTATAATCAATCTCACAGCCAATCTCCAACCGCAAGATTTTGGTCAACCCAAATTACAGCAAAGCTTGATTTTAGCGCATGATACAGTCTACACGTTGCCAAATGAAATGCTCAACGCGCAACCATATCTGCCGTATCATATCTGCCGTATCTTTGACTCTCCTTTATTCCTGAAATCTCACCTGTGATAAATGAATTTCCGTTTTTATATCCGCGTTGTTTTATATTTTGATGTTATCTTAATCACATCTTAATCATATTTATGTCGTTTTGCACCTTCACTCATGTTTTCACGGTTATTTCCTGTTCAGTATGTTTCCTTTTAAGTGTCCAGAAGTTTTATTGTCACATCGTGTCAAGAGAAAAGGAAGGGAGAAAAACCTCGTGCAGGAAACATTGAAATTGCGGAAAGCAATATATTACGGAAATAACATTACCAAGCACAACACTTCCGAAGACAATCGGTTAAAATAAACATTCATCAGGAAGATTTGGAAGCTTGTTAACGGAAACAAATTTCTCTCAATAACATTTAAAATAGAATCAGCATTCATTTGCTTTCTCTGCATAATTTTGGAATAAACATTTTGTTTATTTTTTTGGTTCATTATTATTGAATTTAATTACTATCAAATAAAGTATGGTATTTCAACGAAAGTTATCCTATTCAGAATTCTTAAGAACAGTGGGAGCCCTTTATCTTTGTTCCATGCTGGGTGTTTCATAAATTCAAAAACAGTCGATCGAGCAAAATATTTGAAATGAATCGCCTGGAATACTGGTGTTCATATACTAATGGAGTTTTCCAACGGAAAACATGTGTTCTTTGTCCTCACGGTCTAATTAGAAATGGGTCAAGATATAGAGTCGCAGATACATTTTACTGTTTATATTTTACTTGTATCAGACTCCAGACATCGGCCATGCTGGAGCATCGCCTTCAAGGATGTTTAGTCGAATAAATCGAACCCATTAATAATTCATTTGTAACAGAGTACATGTTTTATCATTCTGTTTTGTCAAACCGCTAGTTTATGGTACAAAAACACACCAGTTGGCATTCTGAGAGTGGGCGATACAGGCACATACGCACAGACACACTCACGCATACAATCGCACATACACATAAACACACACACATACACATAGCCGCAACTAGACACACAAACAAACGCATACACTGACACAGACACACATATATACGATAGACTTCTTTCTGTTTCCCTTTACCAAATCTTTTCTCGGGGATATCGTTTGTCTAAATCTGAAGTAGGAGACATTTGCCCAAGGTCTTACACAGTGGGACTGAACCTGGAACCATGTGGTTGGGAAGCAAGCATCTGGCCACGTAGCCACGCCTGCCCCTAAGGGAATAAAATTGAACGTAAGTGATTACAGATTATTATATTTTTTGTTTGTTTCATAATAGTGATTGCTTAGTGTCCGATAGAATAAGTACCAGGTTTACAAATACTCAGTCTTGTGGTCGATGTGTTCGGCTAAAGGCGGTGATCCAGCATGGCCGCAGTCAAAGGACTGAAACAGGCAAAATAAAATAATCAAATGGTATCTTACGTCTTAAGAAAATATGACTTGAAGAAGTAAATCCAAATTAAATCTTCTGAAAAGCTGTGACTTATCAGTCATAGCGTAATTAAGATTAAACTCTTTACAAATGTGTTTATGATTAAGGAGTGACGAAAACGAAAAGAAAGAGTTATTTCTAATGCAATTTTCGATCATGGAATTTGCTATATTTAGCATACACCAGCACATTCCTAGAAAATTATGATATGGATAGCATGTGCGAGTTATGCATATTCACACATTCAAAGTAGCTAACGAAATATTTTGGGAATTTCCAAGAAATACGTGATATACATGTCAAATACATATACAAAAAATGTATAAACGTAACAACATATTCATTGTTCTACTTGGAACAGAATGCCGCCGAAATGTCTCCCTCAAATGATACTATAGTGCTTCAAAAGAAAAGAGACGCAGGATAAAGGTGTTCTGGATTATACATCGAGGGAAAAACACGAGATGTTCAAAACGTTGTTTGGGACGTCTGATCGATGACAAACTATTTTGAAGTAAACAATGTGCATACTTATATACACATACATCTAAATACACATATATTCTATACACATATAATACACATATATGCTATAAATACTATATGCTTAGTAATGTTTTTAGTTGTTTTTTTACTGTCATTTTGACAGTGGCCATGCTGGAGCACCGCTTCGTAGACGAAAAAAATCAGCCCCCGGGCTTATTCTTTATAAGCCGTGTACTTATTCTATCGGTCTCTTTACCGAACCGCTAAGTTAGGGGAACGTAAACACCAACATCGGTTGTCAAGCGATGGTGGGGAGACAAACACAGACACAGACACCCACAGACACACACACACACACACATACACACATATAAATATGCTCTGTTCATCATTTTGTCCACGTCTTTTTGCAACGTCCTGCACCCAGATATGCATCTATATATGCATGTAGATGTAGGTATGTACATACATGTACGTATATATATATATATATATATATATATATAT
>NC_068985.1:89924968-89925807 GCF_001194135.2 Octopus bimaculoides
ATATATATACGACGGGCTTCTTTCAGTTTTTGTCTACCGAATTCACTCACAAGATTTCGGTCGGCCAGTGGTTATAGTAGAAGACGCATTCCTATGCTGCACGCATTAGGACTCTGCACGGGCCTACGTGGATGGGAGGCACGCTTCTTACCACACAGCCACACCTGTAACATACAAGAAAGGTAGGTTTATTGTATGAAATACCATAATCTAATAGTTGCCTTGGCACAACATATCCACATCATAATGAAATAAACATTTTAGCCACTTCAGTTGCTTCTGTCTGCCTTTGCTGTACATTTTGTTAATTTCTAATAACAAGAAACTCGATAATAAATATTAAATTTGTTTCCCGTTACGTTATATATAAACGGATATTTTTTCCGTATCATGAAGAAATATAATGAGACAATCTCTTCGAAAATATTGCGATTTCAAAAATCGAGTATATTTTATCGGATCCATAGTTGCTGCTTCTATTAGGTTCCAATTTTTCTTTCTACTAGATTGCAATTCACGTTGCGGAAGACTTTCCTAACGTACGGGTCAACATTAGTGATCGTGTTCGATTTCAAACTACAAAACTACGGGTAATGCTTCAATCAATGCTGAATATTAAGATAAAATAATTTGTACTGAAGATTGGTGATATTCTTCAAACGAAATCTAATGGCAATTGATTATTCTAGGCACGCAATGAGGTTTCATGTAGAAAATATAATTTAGAGAAACAAAGAAGAGCATCAAAGTGGGTGACATTTTTAATCAATATCTATCTATCTATATTTCATCTTTCTCTCTCTCTCTCTCTCTCTCTCTCTCTCTCTCTCTCTCTCTCT
>NC_068985.1:89925957-89926918 GCF_001194135.2 Octopus bimaculoides
TATATATATATATATATATATATATATATGTATGTATGTACACGCACATATGTATATATATATATGCATACTTGCATATATATATGTATATATATATATATAAGCGTACATACGTACTATATATGCATATTTATATATTTGTTTATTTATCTGTTTATTTGAATATATATGTATGTATGTACCTAACTCAATATATGTATTTGTATATCTATGTATCTAATTTTGTGTATCAATTTGTGTATATGCGTGATTGTGTGTATTTGTACGTATATATATGCATATGTGTGTGTGTGTGTGTGTGCGTGTGTGTATGCGTATGGTTACTTTTGAAACCAAATAACATTTTTACAGAAGTCAGACTAAAAATGGAAAGCGGTATGTCATATTTCTTCGTGCACTGTTGTCAATGTAATCTTCAGGCTTTACTCAATAACATTCCGGCAGGCATTGCTCTATTGTGTCAATTGGACTTATACACGAGATAATTTGTTGGGGATATGTTAAATAAAACATTAAATTTTGTAATGATACGATAGATTATATTTATAGTTTGAAATACCTTCTGATCTGTGATGCGGGCTGAAATTTATTGGATGTAGAATGTGAATTTTCATTCATCAATGTACACGCATACAAATACACACACTCAGACATATAAACACATATGAATTTTTAGAAAAATATGTATGTATACATACCCCCACCACAGACAAATGAGCACATGAGTGGAAAACAGGGTGAAAGAAATAGTAGTCAAAAAGTAACTGCATGAAGGACGGGAACGTGAAACATTGAGTAACAGTCTAGTGATAATAAATGTATGTATAAGTGAGTGCATATGTATATAAATGTGTTTATTTATTTGTTTGTTTATATATATATACAAAAGCACACACACGCAAATATGAATATATGTAGAAATGAACAAAATTTATATATATATATATATATATATATATAT